>NC_056726.1:48673108-48848387 GCF_019279795.1 Protopterus annectens
CCATTGGCCCCAGTCTGTCATGCCTAGCAATTGAGCTCTCCTTGAATGAACACTGCTTGTCCAAGTAGCCTGCTCGTAGTACATTGGCAACACAGCTGTCAGTGATTTTATACCATGAATTTTTCACCCAAGTCATGACCTCTTGCATGCTAGGCTTCACAAAGTTTCCATGCTGATTTCTCTCCATTCCATTTCAATGTAGTCATTGAATTCCATGCGCAAATAGTCCTTGAATGGCTTGTTTATTGCAATATCAAGAGTCTGGTGGTAGGCAGTCATTCCTGCGGGAATCATTATTTGATCTATTCTCCTCCGTGCTAAGAATTTCTTTGTTTCTTTAACACGTGAGTGCTGGCTGAATTCTAGACTACCAGACCTCTTTCGCCACCTCGCAAAACTAGTGGCAGCATTACATCAACACACTTCCTTATAACTGCTTGTGTGCACCAGGCTTTTTCGGTTTCAAGAATGTAAATGCCTGAAACACGTTCAATCTTATCTTTCTTGCCCTTACTAATGATGAGAGGTGGAGTTTTCTTTCCATCTAGACGAATTGCCAAAATACAGGTAACGCGTACACACTCGTAACCAGTAGAGAGAGAATGTAGTTTGACGAGGCACCCCTCTGATCAATTGTTGTTTGAGATCCTTGGCCCATAAGAACTGCAGTTTCATCCATAGCAATCATGTTGGAGAGTTTGTATTTAGAAAAGTCAATGCCATCAACAAAGGACTTGAACGCACGTGCACGTTTAATAACTTCAGTATCTTCCAGCTTGAACAGTGTTGTTGATCTTCATATCACTTCCGGGCAATGTTGTGATGCTTTGAATTCTTCTGGGGATATTTCTAACTGTGATGCTATTGCAAGGGCAAATACTTGAATATCAGCACTATGCACAACCAGAGCCTTTGCTGTCCTGTTAGCAGTCCACTCACAGATGATGTCTTCAAGCTCAGGAAATAATGGTCGCCGACCTGATCCACATTTGCATTTCTTAGCGTTTCCCTTGTCGGCCTGTTGACTGAGGTTAACGTACGCTGCTTGTCATTTTCGGACCATTCGGAGATCTAACAACTTCACTTTACAGAAGGCCATCAGGTTCTTTCCACGGGATTCCTCTATGATTCCTTTCTTGTACTTGTTCTTTCTTTGTGCACTCATCTTGTCCCCCGGTTAATTGAAGACTTGCGCGACTGGAGTGGCAACACAAAATGGTGCCAGTTATGAAGAGAAGACGCTACCACAGCTGCTCATTAGCATGTGCGCGGTCTTCCCACGCGTTGTCTGTACTTTGACTGATCAAAGTACACCTGCGTGGGTTTATGGGCCAAGGATCTCAACCGTCAAGTGTGAGTGATGATTAGGTTACAGTAAGAATCGGAACTGGGGCTTATTTGTGGTGTAAGGCTTGTATCATGAACACCCTGTAAAAAGCATGCTAGGCATTACTCTCTGGTTAGGTCTTCTTTAGAAAGAAATACTGTGTGTGTGTGTGTGTGTGTGTGTGTGTGTGTGTGTGTGTGTGTGTGTGTGTGTGTGTAAATATATATATATATATATATATATATATATATATATATATATATATATGTGTGTGTGTGTGTGTGTATATATATATATATGTATGCATATGTATATATATATGTATGTATATATATATATATATATATATATATATATGTGTTTATATATATGTGTGTGTGTGTATATACACACACATATATATATATGTGTGTATATATACACACACACACACATATATATATATATATATATATATATATATGTATGAAGGATAATTTTATAACAGAAGCTAGAGTATTAGTAGGAGGGCTAGGGGTATTATGGATGTTATAGTTGATTTTGGTAGGGGCAGCAATACTGTCTATTTTATTGCTAGAAATTTCAAGTTGGGAGAGGTTAGGTGAAGGAATTTTATGTTTCTCCCTGGATGGACTGTTTTTGATGGAGGACCAGAATTTTTTGCAATTATGTCTATGGCAGTTCCTTAGGTTATTGTAATGTTTTTGTCACTGTTTACTTCTTTTTTGTAAGATTTTGAAGCTCTCTAACCTCCTGCAGACATTTTGGCATTTTGTTCATTCACCATCTTTTCTAGACTTTATCCCAGTTAATGTGTAACATGTGTAATATTGTTAGATTGCCAGGGGACATGGTTAGGTTTAACTCTCTTTTAAGGGTTGCTAAGGTATTTAGAATATTTAAGAATACTGTATTGAAGTGGAGGGCTGCTTCATCCACGGAGAGAATTTTTATATTAGACCAGTTGATGGATTTTTGTGCTGATGTGAATTTGCCCAATTTTTGGGTCCATTTATAATTGCGTTGTGCTGTTTAACATGATGGATGATTAATCTATGAGTCTAAGTGGGAAGATTGTCATTTTGGGAGTCTGCAAGTATTCCTGAGGTGGTGTATTTGTGATGATCAGAGAAACACACACACACACACTATTTTTCTGTTGTACTTAGTTTTTACACTCGCTAAAGAGCAAAAACACTGCTTAGCAAGTTTAAACCAACGGCTTTATCCATCTCGCTTTCACTCATACACACTTTATTTTTTAGTTCTCTTTCTTTTTTTTTTTAATATTTTACACTTGCTAAACAGGCAAAGTGCTGCTTAGCAAGTGTAAAGTAATGGCGGCTGTTAGGTTTTTTTCAGTCAGAGCTCCACGGTAGCTTGATATGCTGCTGTGAAGCAGCGGACCCATTTTTCAGTGGGCATTACTTGTACATTAATACCCAGCTGGAGAACGTTCATTCTCCAATCAGGGTGCTGCTGTACAGTTTGCTCATTCTCTAACCTTTAGTAAGGGTGATGCAGGCACGTGTGAGACTGAGAAATGTTTTTACTTACGTACTCATTGAAGGTCTTTTCCTTTGTGTAGATTAATTCTGATGCTTTGAATTCTGTGGTCTTGTCTTCCCTTTTGGTAAAGTTGCCTTTCTTTTTTTCTTTCTTTTACCTTTCCCTGCTCTTTTATCTTAATATGTTCATGTTTTCTGAATATATATATTTTTTCCTTTTGAGGTGAGTCATCACGGGGTGTGATTGTATGACATTGTTTTGTGGCACTAACCCTTAAAAGAAGTTTAACTAAAGAATGGAGATTTGCTAAATAGTCCTTTGGAGGTACAATTAGTCACTGCCTTATTTCTTCTAATCAGTTATTTACTCCTTTAATTTAGAGTTTTGATGCTGACATCCTACTATTGGGACTGCCTCCTTAGGAGCAACAGTCCCATATGTGTACACTGAAAGAAAACTGGCTCTGAAACTACTAGAAAAATGAACCCGTGGAGACCTGAACAGAATTAGATTTACACTGTTGTGGATCCATATACTCATCAGGTGGCAAGAGCCCAGCCATCTCGTCTCCAAAGCCATCTGTGCTATTAGCATCCCCCTTCCCCTCTACCAGAAAAAGAGGCTAGTAATTACATATTGAATATACACATTCTAAATGGTTTCAGTCATGAACACAGAATCCTTATACTCCTGAGGAATCGGATCTTGTAAGTAATAGGAATGAATCATTAGGAAGTTCAAAGCTGATGAGTCTTGAGACCATTGTACCTTGCCAGTTCCCATCATAGATTGTATCTCCCTTCTCATGGAGGGCAGTGCCAGTCATGCAAGAGGTGAATTTATGAACAATATCCAGTTCCTGTTTGAAGGAAGATAGTGTCACACTACTGTATCTACAGGGGAGTCTATTCCAGTGGTGAGTGAGACACTGAGTAATGAATCTGTTTCTCCACTTTGTTTTATTGATCTGGTAAAGCAGGTGTAGATCTCTTGTTCTGATATTTGTGGAACTGTTTGATTTTTTGAAGGAAGGTAGAAGAGATCCTGGACTACTTGGATCCCTGACTGCGTAGAAGGCAAGGCATAGGTCTCCTCTGAGGAGCCCATAAGACACACAACTGGGACAGTGCTTCTAGTCTTTTCTGGTAGTGTGGGTAATTAAACCCTTGATCACCTTTGTTAGGAACCTACGGGATCTTTCCAACTGTTTTATATGTTTGGTGAGGTACAGCCCAAAGGGGCATTGTATTTTATATCTGATCTAATCAGTGTTGAGTACAAGGTGATAGTAGCCTCTTTTGATCTGGATATTTTTCTTGACAATTAACTGTGCCAAGTAGAGGGATTTCCTGACAGCTGTTGCTATATGGTGCTCAAAGAAGAGAGAATTATCAACCAGGTTCCCAAGTCTGTAATTACATTTTCATTTTGAAATAAGGTATTGTCAGAGCTATATGCTGGGGATGATTTGTCTCCCAAATATGACAATGTTGCATTTTTAGTATTTAACATAAGTTCATTTTCAGTCCACCAGGCATTTGTAAGTTTAACTTCATAATGGAGGGTTTCTGTGTCTGTTGGCATTTGACAGTGGCTCCCAATTTGCAGATATCCACAAACTTGATTAGCCATAGGTCTTGGGTTGTAGTCTGTATGACCAAGATGTAAATACCGAACAAAAGTGGCCCCAGCACTGAGCCCCACAGGACACCACTGGTAACCTCCATGTTCTCTGATGCTGACCCTGTCACCCACATCATGTGGGTAATGTTATTTACCCAATTTGTTTTGCATTTTACTACATAACAATCTATTTGTAACGCATAGTTTATTAATTATGCTAGCATGGTGAATGGTGCTCAGTGTCTTGGCCAGATCAAGGTAAATTGTGTATACAGTGTGACTGCTTATCTTCTCAAATAAGTTAACCAGGTTCATTAAACAGGATCTGCCTTTTACAAAATCAAATAGCTGAGGATCTAGCCTGACAAGGTTTTAATGTCGGTCTTAATCAAGTCAGTTATAATGTGTTCCATGAACTTTCAAATGAGACTGATCAGACTTGTGGACCAATAGTTTCCAGGGTCAGTAGTAGGGCCATCTTTATGGAGTTGCATCACCAGTGCTGTACACCACACATATAGCCAGTGCAGATTAAATAGCTTAAATGTGAACTTGTGCAAATGGATGTTGGAAATCATGCAGTCTGGGAAATGGCTCATCATTACAAAAAATGATGGCCTGTTATAAGGCAAGCAGTAGTCATAGTATCAAAACAGCCACTTAGTATTGCAGCAGTAACCCATTAATTTCAGCTTGGCATGCCATATAGAACCCCCTGCAATGTCACTATGTGCCTGAACATGGAAACATTGTGGCTGATGGGACATCAAATAATGACATAAAGTAATGGCCTACTGAACATGAAACATTACAGCATAGGTTTTTCAGCCTGAATCTGTGTGTGTGTGTGTGTGTGTGTGTGTGTGTGTGTGTGTGTGTGTGTGTGTGTGTGTGTGTGTGTACATATATATATATATATATATATATATTATTTATTTTATTTTTTTTTTTGAGAGAAGTTGTAGCAATATATGTGTGTGACAGCCAGCCTTATCAAAAGGCACATCTGTTAACAGTCTGTTTAAAACAAGCCTCTCCTCTTTTTATGGAGCACAGCCAAACTAGGGTTCATAGTTGTTGACTATAGCTAGAATGCATCTTAAAGATTTTTTTTTTGTCTAAATGAATGAAGTGCAATAAAAATGTTTAATCTAACATGCATTGCAGCCCCCAAACACACAACTGTTTGGTTAGGCTTACTTTGTGGTAAGTGATGTTATAGGCTCTGGAATAGCAACTTTCAGGAACTTTGGCACCTCTGTGGTACCACTGTTTTGTTCCTGTCTGGTCATCTGGTTGCTGTTTTGTGGTAATGTAAGGAAAAACATTGTATTTGTAAGGCATTATAAACTTTCTGCAATGGTATTGCTAGTGGTGGTTATCTGCAGTTTAAGAATGCATAATTACCTTGAAAAGGCATAAAAATATCTTGACAACATTAAGCCTAAATAAACTTAGGACACTGATACTGTAATATATGAGCAGTTTGAGTGGACTCCACAGTATTGGTCTTGTTCTTCATTTTAGCATTATTTCTTAGCACTGCAGTTTGAGCTTTCACTGTTGCTGGCTGCCTCAGCTGTCTGTCTGGACTCTCTAATTATGGTTACATCATGTGTAGACGGACTCTCTAATTATGGTTACATCATGTGTAGACGTTTCCCAGAGTAGCACAGCTGAAAAGTACAATTTTTTTTCCTGTTGAAGTGAAAAGGAAAGAAATGTTTCTTGTACTGGTTTCTTTGACTGGACAAATCCTGAGTGAGGTTAATGAAGGGCAGAGAAAGTTCCTTGCGTGGATTCATTCTGTAAACTTGTATTGGTCATGGGACATTGTTTCATAAATACCCTACTGCATGTAATTTTGAGCATAAATCATTTACTCCTACCAAGTTACCTCACTCAAGTTTGCTGAGGAGACAGGGTGTCTCCTAGCCAGTAGTTCATGTAAGGATGAGAATTGGTCCTGGATTGAATACCTGTCTGTTTGGAGGACACAAACACAAAACACGCTGCAAACATATTTGCACGCTGGTTGGAGGGTTACCAGTTTATCTGACTGCATGGCCTTTATGATGGAGGAAGAGCGTGTGGTGTATGTAGTGAAGGCCCACCCAGACATAACACAAATACTCTGCAGAGAAGGCACCCATGTTGAGAAATGATTCAGAGATCAAGCACTGTGAAAATGCAGTGCTAACTACCACATCCTGTGCTGCTGTAGTACGAATCACCATAAAGGATTCGGTCAGTTTTTACCATCAGTAGAATATAATATGATAATTCAGTTAGAATCTGAGCAGTACTCAATACAGCACAGTTAGACTGAGTTGTTGGGTCACATGCAGTAATATTATGGTGATCAGCCTGGTGCTGTGACACCTGTAGAAGAGAAGCCCTTGTCCTTTTACCCAAAGATGCAAAGTCTTTATGGTCAGTTGTGGTGCAATGAGGGGGCCTTCACACACCTCTGGTGACTTCTTTTGAGTATAACAGTACTCTCTGTGTTGTGTGATATTCCGTCATGCTTCACATACTGCCGTTTACATCAGGAGTGCAACAGTTTTTTCTTATTGGTGGCATGCAGAGTGCATGTTTATATGCTGCTAACATGGCATCATCTTGAAGGACACGAGTAGGCAAAGGGCACAAGAAAATTTAAGCTTGGCAGCATTAGCAGAAGGGGGTGGATGTCCCTAGTGCTGTTAAGGAGGTGATTCCTCTGGGTAGCAAGCATTAATTTATGTTCATTAGGTAGTGTTTTATGTACCCCCTTTTACTGGCCCTTACTTTAAGGATTTGGTGAGATGGGGAGAATAGACTATAGGCAGTGGCAGTCACCACTGCCTTCACAGGTGGAAAGAGATGGAAGATCCCAGGCACTAGCATTTTTGCATATAGGGGCATGTACTGCTTGAACACATTACATAGGTCAGTAATGAAGAATTCCAATGTTTTCCTGACACAGGCAAGCAGTTATGCTGCGAGTTCCATGGGAAATCTAGCGCAGCTTCTGCTGTACAGTATTTGAGATCTTCATGCATGTCATCTCACAGCACCCAGGGACTACATGTTTGATGAGTGGTCACACTGTGAGAGTGTAGCAGTTCTCAGATTTATTCATCCCACTGCTTGCCAACAATATCCTGTTCACCAAACATTATAGTAGTATGCTGCATTTTGCATGGATAGTAGTTTTTATTTTGTGTTGCTGCATCTCTGATCAGACTTGAGTCTGAAATAGGTCCATCTGTGCACAGTGCTGTAGTCCCATTTGCAAATTAAATAAATGGTATTTTTCTCTTCATTTGCTACATATTGGAGCCATAAAACTCATTGCTTCCTCAAAGGTACTTCTGGGGGAGGTGTTACTGGCATGTATGATGCATGGGCTGATGTGTTTTGAATGAAATACAAGAAGTAAGATGCCCAGTTATTATTACAGCTGAATAAAAATGGAAATGAAAATAGATAGCTGAGGTTTGCTGAATGAAGAAGGAAATTCCTCATGGTATCTGCTGAGTTTCATATGGTAAAAATACAGTAGTTTGAGGCAAAGTAAAGTCCTGTAGTTACTTTAAGGTTTGTTAGCTGTATTCCACATCTTTCATGTTTGGCATCTGAATAGACTGGACAACATCTTCTGGGTAGCTTTACTCATACAGACAGCAGAGAGTTAAAAGAAAAATACATTTGCATCTGTACCGTTAATACAAAGATATGCTGTGATACAACATGTGTCTTGTGACAGTACTGAACTGATATATATTTGACTGTCTCCTTGTAGTGATTTCTCTTTTAAAATGCATTCTTGGAACTTTTGCTTACTACAAGTTCTCTGTGAGTAAGTGCTTATTTGTTCAATTATTGATTATTTATTTTGCTAGAAGAGGTAGAAACCTGTTGCAAATGTATGTAAAATGCATTTTACGTCACAACTTGTGTACCACAGTGAGCAATGTCTCTTTAAGTTAATTGAGTGCAACTTGTGTGGCTCACAACGCCCACTTTTATATTTAGTATTTAATGATGAAGTTTTTATAACATTTTTTATCTGAAGAAGTCCTGCTAGTGAGCAGGATGAAAAGCGCTTTATTTTTATTGTTGGTTTGCAGTTTGTGCTTACTTTTCAGTACCTTGTGAGTGTTTGCCCCATGCATACATCAGCTAGGACTGAATGAGAATGTTTTAAACGACAGCTGCAGTTAGCTGATGGTAATGTATATTAAACTGTGAAATTATGTTCAGCCTGTGATTTTTCTTGGAGTCTTTAGCTTTAGGTCTTATAAGACTGCCTTCAAACTGATGATGATCATCCTTTGTTCATTGTACGTTTTTGAGAAGTACATGCTTCCTCAACACAAAGTGTATAATTTGTCTGTGTTTTGTGTGATATTAAAGGAATGTTTTGCTAGACTCTGGCTTTTATTTAGACTTTTATGTCCTGAATGCACAGTTTAAAGCTCTCCTGCTAGCACAACATGAACATGCATACAAAAACATGAATAACCCCATATTTAATTATTTTTTGCAATTATTGTGTTTTACTTCCTTATCCGGTTTGGGAGAACCCACAAATTTCATTTTTAGCACATTTTTTCGATGTTATCATTGTTTCAGAAGGGTGATGTTTTTACATGCTATGTAGGTTTAATATTTTGACTTTAAACTTATTTTTGTGGCTGAAGGATGTTGCTGAAATGCAGAAAACAAGTATGTGAAATGGCCAAGCAGAATGATGAGGGTAGAACCCGGGAGACAAGAAGCTAATATATGGGTCATTGCCGTAGAAGGTGTGGTGTACCATACCAACAAATTTACTGTATGTCCCCTGGCTTAAGCACGTGGTTGTTTTGCATTGGGAAGGTTTGTAGATTCTTGTGGCAGGAGAGTGTGGCCTATACCCTTCTAAGCTGGGAATTGCTGGTGAATTGCTGCTTTATTTAAACTGTTTTTTGCTGTTCTGACTGTAATTTTATGCACTTTGAATTTCTAGTACTTCTGCATTTTATAGCATAAACTAGATTCAGATTTGCTGAATCTAGACTGTTTGGTATCACTTGAGCACTAAAACCAACTCTTCACAGAGATACTGAAAGATCTGAGACATCCGTTGCTCCCAACTAAGTATAAGTGTCTGTTTTTGCTCATATATTGCACTTTTAATTTGTATTTGCATTCTATTGTCTGTCTGAATTGTCTGAACTGTTTTTTGACACATTTTACTGTATACTGTACTGGTTCAGCTGTCGCATAGCCTATTTCCAGATTTTTTGTTTCTGGGTCTGTTTTGTAACTTCTGAGCATCAAATTCAAGCCATCTTTCTTGGTGAAAGCCCTTCTCTACATCTGAGGGAGAGTGCTGTCTTGGTCCCATCTAATTGAGGGGGGTTGGACTAGAGATCAGAGTGAGTATCCTTATGCTAGTTTGAGTTAAAAAGGTTATCTCTTGTTTTATTTAAGCTCCATGTTTGTGCTTGTTTGGCACTACCACGTAGTGGTGGTTACCACTGGTGGTTATAGACGTAAACATTTTGCTTGTTAAATTTTCTCTTAGTACTTTTCTTGTAGTTCTCCAGAGGTTTTTTGCAACCCTGCTGTACTGTCAGGTGGAACACTAAGCCTAGCCTCAGAGGTCCCAACACACCTCTCGGCCACTAGCCATTCCTAAGTGCAACCTCTTTTCCTGACCGTATAAATTTACCCAGCACTATGGGCAGACAATTTCCCACAGTTTCTCCAGCCAGTTTGGTTGATATGGGTATCCCAATGCAGTGTAGTAACTGCCTCATGTTCACTGACAACCCTCTTCTCCTAGTCCACACAAAGTCAACATGTGAGAGATGCAACTATATTAAGAACCTTGAAGCAATGCTCTCTCTCTCACACACCAGTCAGTACATATGACAATGAGCGAGTTGTCAGCATGCACACCTCACCTCCTACTGTACCCAGACCACATCAGACATACCTACATATGTGGAGGTCCTCACCAGAAACATACCTAAATCTCAGAGACCTTCGAAACACAAGCACGCTACACATAATACTTCCTTTCCAGAACACAGTACACATAATAGCTCGTGCACCAATGTCTCACTTGTCAAGCCCTTAAGGCAAAACACAAAACCAAAACCAAACATATTAGTCATAGGTGATTCCATCATAAGATACGCAGATGTCCCTCTCACCAGGCTGGGTAAGGAAAAGGTCACAGTCAGCTGTCTGTCAGGTGCCAGGATCCACCATATCACACATGCACTCAAGTCTATCAACAACGGGTACTGTTATAACTCCGTCATAGTCCTTGTTGGTGTGAACGACTTGAGACGTACCTCTCTGGACTATGTAAAGAAAGACATGGCTGAGCTCTCGGACTGTGCGTCTCAGGCAGTTATGTCCCTAGCCTTAAGCAGCATTTCACCTTTGCCTAGGATGATGCCTCAATACAAACAAAAAATGATTGACTTCGATAATTGGATTAGTTTCTGGTATCATTCTAAGGGTATCCAGTGTCTATTAGCCTGGGAAGACATGATCAACAGACCTCGATGCTTTGCCAGAGATGGCCTTTGTCTGTCACCCCTGGAATTTTGGCTGCTGAGTAAGTCTCTTGCCACCTCCATAGTGCATTTTTAGGCAGTGTCTCACGGACAAAATTCCTGACATAAAAACTCCATCAAAAGCAGCCTTATAGTTATGCTGCTAAATGCTAGGAGTCTTAACGTGAAACTGCACTCACTGGAAACAATCCTCACCTTGGAAGACGCAGACATTTGTGCAGTCACGGAGACCTGGTTCAAGGCTGTGGAGACCACCCCAGCCATACCGGGTTACACCTTCCTTCCACATGTTCAGACCACAAACTGAAGGCATGAAAACTAAAGTGTGTCAGTATTCATTAAAGGTAAATACAGTATGATTCCCTGGAGATACTTCAGGTGCAATTAACTGTTGGTAAGACACCTATTTAAGTCATTGCCAGCTACAGGACCCCCTCCATGAATCAGGACACCCACTCTGCCTATTTGGATTTACTTGATCCTATCAAGATACAGCTGACCACCATGGTTTTGGGTGACTTTAACTACCTGTCCATTGAGTGAGTAAATTAAATTACTTGTGCTCAAACTCACTTGCCCAAAGGTTCCTCAACTTTAACTACAATGTCCTGGATCAGCTGGTTGACACCCCCACAAGGGGTGCCAGCATCATGGATCTGGTGCTTACCAATGTGAGGGAACCTCTGTAGCACCCCCACTGTGAGGTCTTCCCTGGTGAGATCAGACCACACATCAGTCTCATTTGAAATAGCTATCACACCTGACCCCCTCCCTCCAGCAGCAACCAAACTGAAAAACTTCACAGCAGATTATAACCTCTTACGGGATGTAAAAATAGCTTCACTGCACCTCCCTCTTCAGATGGAACTGGCAACTATGCCAAGTTCTAACACCAATGCTTTATACAAATACCTGTATAACTGCATTGGCTTGGCTTTAACTGATAGACCAAAACAAGCTCTTCAAGGAAGCACCAACCTGCCTGGTGGACATCTGCCTATAACAGGTTTTACAATAAGAGGAAGAAATTGTTGTCTAAGAGTAAGAGGAAGCAAGCCCTAAACTGGAAACACTCCCTCTTCAGTTTAAACAAGCAAATAAGACTTCTTGTAAAGTCCTGTAAAGCAAACTATGAATCCAAATTAGCTTCCTCAACTAAGGACAACCATAAGACGTTCTTTAGTTACATCCGCAATCTAAAAGGAACAGCCCAAATTTGTGCCGAACTGGTAGTTAATGATACCACATATATTGAACCTGTGGACATAGCTAACCTGTTGGCCGACAGGTTCTGTGAAAACTTCACTCCCCTGTCCCTGCCACATGCACCCTATGACATCTGTACCACCTGTCCCCTACCTTGTATCTCTAAAGAGCAGGTCGTAACCACCCTCTCTGTGGCCAAAAACACAGCATCTGTGGGACCTGATAACATCTCAGGCTGCGTCCTGTACGGGCTCCAACAAGAATTTAGCAACACCATTGAGTACTCTCTTCAGTCATAGTCTAAGTACTGGCTTTGTCCCAGCTGAATGGAAAATGGCTACCATTATTCCCCTGCACAAAGGTGATGCTTCCACTGACCCTGGGAACTATAGACCTATTTGCCTGACTAGCCCTGTCTGCAAAGCTATGGAGCGAATCATCATGGACCTTACCAACAAATATATAGGTAATCCTCGGTCATTTGACCCTCCTCATTTTGGATTTGTCAAAGGAAGATTATGCCTGTTAAAGCTAGTGGACTACTTTGAGACAGTCTGTGTATACAGCCTACCTAGACTTAGACAAGGCTTTTGACACTATCCCCCACTCTGGCATCATTGACAAACTTGTCTAGCTAGGTATCAACCCTTATATCATTAGATGGATCACTAACTGGTTCACTGATACAACCCATATAGTCAGAATAGGGGAATCCACTTCCAACAGCAGGCCTGTAATCAGTGATGATCCACAGGGATCAGTGCCCCGACCTCTACTGTTTGGAATGTATTTTTCTTAAGTACAATCAAAAACCAATAGTCTGTGGCTGACAAACTTTGCTTGTGATTGCAAACTGGGAGCAGTCATAGAATCTCCAAATGATGTCAACAACCTAAAAGAGGGTCTTGCACAAACAAATGATTGGTGCCAAATTCATGTCCTTAAACTAAATGCAGTATCATCCCTTTCAGTAAGGGCGATGTTCCTGCTAACTGCCACATCAATAGCAACACCCTAAGTATGCACTCGGTGGTGAGAGACTTGGGCACACAGGATGACAGCAACCTTACCTTTGATCACCATGTCTCCACAGTGCCACCATGTCTCCACAGTGGTAATAAGGGCATTCCATATTGCTCATCTCATAAGTAAAGGGTATTGCCTCCAGAAAAACAAAAGTTATAGCCTCCCTGTACTCTTCCCTCATCAGGCCAATAATTGACTACAACTCCCCTTTTGCTATGTACCTTTCCAAGCACCTGCAGCAATTGGAAAGACTACAAAGGTTCCTCACAAGCAAAGTTCAAGGTCTTCAGCATCTGTCCTATGTGGATCATCTGAAATCACTGTCACTTTATTCTGTTTCATACAGACTACTCTGAGGCGATCTCTGCCTTGCATATAAGGCAATCTCTGACCCTGCTTTACTGGAAATGCTGCATATCCGCAAGTCAAATGGTAGAGATGGGTTTACTCACTCTAATGACCTTTATCTGGCAAGTGACATTAATAGAACCTGCTGGAGGAACAGATGTGTCTCCGAGAGGTAACCACACCTTTGGAACAGGCTCCCACTTCGTCAAATAGCGCACCTCATTGTCCCTCTTCAAATGTAATCTGGACGATTGGCTGGGTAACCGTAAATTCACCCCAGGGGTTCTACCAGTGTCCCTTTCGGACAGGAGCAATAGGTGCTGATTGTGGAAGTAAGGGTAGCCTAGTAATTTCCTGTGATTCTATAAGTGTAATTTTTGAACTGAGTCAGACACCTCCTTTACCTATTGACAGGGCAGTTTAGGTATCTCTTGTATATCTTTGAAAAGAGGACACTGATGTTCTTCGTCTCACATTGCTGCAGTCATAACCTGTGGGTAGTCCGCTGTCCTCGATCGGCCCGAATACCAAAGAGCTAGGCTGGCGTCGGTCATTGTCGCTTAGAGCTGACGTTAGTACGTCGTAGTACATAAGCGCAAGACCGACGCCATATCCTCAGTCTTTCTTGCCGCGTGGTCCGAAGCAGAAGCAGCATTTGCAAGTGCCGTTCGGCGTTCTGAAATCTTCATTTATCGAGTTTCAGACCGAAGACCAAGTTGGGCTAAGTACCTCGTTGGGGAAATCTTTGTCTTTTCTTGCCTCAGTTATCCGGATGTCAGAAAAAGTTAATAATTGCATTCTAGTTCTTCCCAATGCCAAACTGCATATGAGGAAGCTACAATGGTATCTCAAAAGTGTGTGGACTCAACACTGCCATGGTTTGGATACTGTCATTCGGATTATACCTTGCATCCAGAAGGAATTCTTGTGGTGGGCTCAGGAATGTCAACTAAACAAGGGACTCTCTGTGACCCGACCAGAGGCGAGTCAGATCCTGACGACGGATGCCTCAGACTTGGCTTGGGGCGCACACTTCAATGGGAAATGGATACAGGACGTGTGGCCTCCCAAACTACTACATTTGCATATCAACATGAAGGAGATGTTAGCAGTCCAATTTGCTTTGATGACCTTCAAGGACCTACTTCAGCCGGGACAGGTGTTGATTCAAACAGACAACACAACAGTCATGTGGTACATCAACAAGCAGGGGGGAACCCATTCCTACCCTCTTTGCAGGCAAGCAATGATTTTGTGGGAGACTGCTCTGAATTGGCAAATCAATCTTCAAGCACGGTTTCTGCCCGGAGCACAGAACTCCCTAGCAGATGTATTGAGCAGACAAATTGTGGATCCCCACGAGTGGAAACTGGATCCTCAGGTTTTCAAACAATTGACTATGGCTTGGGGAACTCCAGACATAGATCTGTTCGCTTCTCCACTGAATTTTCAACTACCAAAATTTTGCACAAAGATGTTCCACCCAGATGCTTGGAAAGTGGATGCTCTATCTTTCAGTTGGAACAACCTTCACGTTTATGCTTTTCCTCCTCTGCCTCTTCTTCCCAAGGTACTCTTGAAAGCCAGGCGAGACAGGCCTTGCATGATTCTAATAGCACCAGATTGGCCACGTCAGCATTGGTATCCTCTGCTGAGGAGTTTAATCCAGGAGCCTCCTTGGCTTCTGCCACAGGTTCCTCATTTGTTATCCCAGTCAAACAATCATTTTCTCAATGTTCGGGTGCAGTCCCTGCATCTGACAGCCTGGCGTATTCTGTGATGGAGCCGGTGGGGTCTCAGCTTCTTCAACAGGTTTTAGATGTCATTTTGGAAGCCAGGCGGCCTAGTACTAGAAAAGTTTATGCTGATAAATGGAAGAGATTTTTTCTTTGGAGCACAGCAAAGGGTTTTGATGTTTCAGTGCCTAATTTGAGTTTTGCACTACAGTATCTTACTGAATTACTGGACAAGGGTTTGTCATTCTCTTCTGTGAAGGTTCATGCTGCAGCCATTTCTGCTCACTATGAGTGTGACCCTCCTTTATTTTCTCATCCTTTGTTCAAACAATTTCTTAGAGGGGCAAAGAATATAAGACCCCCACGTAGAGCTCCTACTCCTTCCTGGGATCTCAATTTTGTTTTGGAGAAACTTACTTTACCTCCTTTTGAACCTGCAGCTACGTCTGAATTGAAGTTTTTGTCTTGGAAGACTGCTTTTTTGTTGGCCATTACTTCTGCTAGGAGGGTATCTGAATTGCAGGCACTCATGGCAGTTGAACCCTTTCTGATATTTCATAAGGATAGAGTTTCTTCTTGAACTAACCCTACTTTTATGCCTAAAGTGATTTCTAATGTGGCCTTGAACCAGTCTATTCATTTGCCTACTTTTTATGCTGCTCTCCAAAATAAGGGGGAAAAACTCTTGCATTCTTTGGATATCCACAGGCAGTTACGTTACTATTTGAGCAGAACTAAGGAGTTCAGACAGACTCAACAGTTATTTGTTTCTTTTGCTTTGAGTTCACAAGGGAAAGCTGTTTCGAAGCAGACTATTTCAAAGTGGATTGGTCAATGTATTGCCTTTTGTTATTCTCATCATGGGAAGAATGTTCCTGCTGGGATCAGACCTCATTCTACTAGGGCTACTGCCACATCTACTGCTTTTTTGAGGGGTGTAGCTACTAAGGATATTTTGGAGGCAGCTACTTGGAGTTCAGTACACACTTTTACTAAGCATTACCATCTCCCTCTGTAGTCTAAGTCCAGGGCTGGGTTTGCCACTGCAGTTTTACAGGGCATGTTAGCAGCTCCTAATGCTATTTAGTTTGCCAGCCTCCCTTTTCCTTTGCTTTGGGATTCTACCCACAGGTTATGACTGCAGCAATGTGAGACGAAGAACATAGTACAGTTTTGTACCTACCATAAATGTAGATGTTCGAGGATCTACATTGCTGCAGTCCAATTTTCCCTCCCTCCTTCCCCTCTATAGTTGGTGGTGGCTGTGTTTTTTACTTTAGGATTGTCTTTATTTCTACACTGGTAGTTGTTGGGCGTGTTCTTTTTTGGCTCTGGCCTTCTTTCATTCTTAGGCCTTCTGACATCTGGGGCAAGAAAGACTGAGGATATGGCGTCGGTCTTGCGCTTATGTACTATGACGTACTGACGTCAGCTCTAAGCGGCAATGACCGACGCCAGCCTAGCTCTTTGGTATTCGGGCCGATCGAGGACAGCGGACTACCCATAGGTTATGACTGCAGCAATGTAGATCCTCGAACATCTACATTTATGGTAGGTACAAAACTGTACTTTCGTGTATCTTGATCTTAGTAGAAGCTGGCTTAAGAATTGAATGCCGTCAGCAATGCATTAGGAGAAATGGGCTGAACAATACCCATCCCTGGAAAATGTTACATCTAGGTATTTGTTGGAATGCTCACTGTATAAAAGACTCTGTGGATATCCACCAGCCACCATGAGCTGTTTATTCAGCCTGCTTTCGCAAGTGAGTATGTGCAACTTAACTTGTAACATGTTATCATATCACTTTAATGCTGTTTACCCTAATAATGTCATCCTCTTTCTTCTGGTAATTTATTTTATATGCAGTCCTAGAGTAGCATTTAGCATAAGTTAAACTCTATAGGCTTTTTACAACAGATAAGTTAATAAATGTACCTTTTTAGTCTATAGTATCATGACTGGCTCTCAAATGTCCCATTTATCTTTTTGGCTTATTGTATGGTCTTAATTGGCTGGTCATAGTGCTAATGTGCTGGGATGAAGCCCATCCTGTTAAGGAGTTAATTTTAAAAAATATTTTTGCTATGTTTATCAATTCCTATGAAATAGTCTATTTTCCCATCAAAAGGCTCAGAATTCAGGCAGCTGCATGCTTTGCTTGCATGGATTTCTTTTTTCTGTTTATAAAAAGTGTTTATTTCACTACGCTGTTTTTTGAAACAGCAAAACATTAATGCTTACTCTTTCATAATGAGTAAGTGATTAGTCTTGCAATGCTTCCTCCTTCTGCTTTGGGGGAGTTACAAATGGCACTTACGCATGTAGTGCATGGTAGGGAACTAGATGAAATGGAGAACAGACATTTCCCATTGACTCAAGCTGTGTCATTTGACCAATGCCTGAAATAGCCAGAGAATCAGTACTGAAAGAACTGGGAGCAAGTTGCAGCCATGCAAGAAAAGTTTTAAAAAAATGTGTGCAGTATTAGATGAAAATATATTTTGTGTGTGTGTGTAATCATGTCAGTCTGCCAAAAGAGCTTTAACCGAGTGCTGAAAATCACCTTTAGAGTCCTTAAATAGGTATAAATTTTGCAGGGGCAAGCCATCTTTCATCCCACGTTTGGGAGGGCATTCCGTCCATCAACCTAGTACTTACATATACAACTCTACATAACTGGGAAATTAAAGGCAAATTCCACTGAGTGTCCTTCAACAAATTTACTTCATGACATCAGCATTTGCTGAACGACTGTTTCTGTGTGAAGTGTGTGTGTCTGTCTGTCTTTGCATACATGCGTGTGTGTGTGTGTGTGTGTGTGTGTGTGTGTGTGTGTGTGTGTGTGTGTGTGTGTGATTCCTTCCAATTAGCCTTGCCCATTCATTTGCTTCATGCATCCCTCCTAGCTTTGAAATAATGAGACAACACTGGTCGTCTTCCATAACGAAGGTGTTTAGTAGAACTATTCATTTTTTTAAGACTTAATCTCCTTTTTGGGACAGTTCTTTACAAGTATGCACTATTTGAGAAGCCCGTCTCTGTAATTTATATGTTCTCATTGTCTCTTTCCTGTTGCAGGATTGTTTGAGAGATTTATAAATACTTTTCTTTTAGCTTTGGTACTTTTACTATCCTCCCTCTGGTTATTTACTTATTTTATTTTACACTTCTTAACCAGGTAGTGTTCGGCTGGGCAGGTAGCCTGTTTTCAGCGGAGACCCGGGGAGAAAAGCCCCATAACAATAGTACAAAAGATTTACAAAAAGTTTAACAGTTTCCTACAATCACAATTTACAAAAAGAGAGTGTAAACTGAAAGCATTACACTTCCTAAGCATTATTACAGACAGTAATATGAAACTCATTAGATACATAACTAAAATAAACCATTGTGGTATTTTCATTTGGTAGAAGTAAGACAAGGATTCATAATAACATTTGGTAGAAGTAAGACAAGGAGAAGATAGTAGAAAAGAAACATTTGATTTTATGGCATTAGAAACTATCTAGGAGTATTACAGGAGCATAGCCATTGTTGAGTAAGGTATGCCTTTAGGAGTTGTTTGAAGTTATGACGATCTGTGTTTTTTAGGATATACTGGGGTATTTGGTTCCACTGTTTGGCTACTTTATAGGAGAAGAGAGAGTCACCAAAGTAACTATAGGACTTGGTTACCTTGAGTTTAAGTTTATCAGATGAGCTAAGGGTCTTCGGGTTGGTATTTAGTTACACTAGGTTGGAGAGTGCAGGGCAGTTTTCAGGTTTGTGGATAATGGAGTGGGCAGTGTTGAGCTTAATAACAGATTGGGAAATTCAAGCCAATGTAGTTTTTGAAGACCAAGGCAATGATGGGTCCTGTTGGGTATATTAGCAGCTTATTTTGCTGTTTTATTATAGCAGGAATCAAGTAGATGTAAATCAGACATGCACAGGTTAGTAGAAATTTGAGAATAGTAGAGGAAAGTAGATAGGAGGTGGGATCTGGCTGCTGTGTCTAGTCTGGCATTTTGAGTGAGGTAAGGTTTGGCCCTATATAGTGCACAAAGTTTGATGTGAACTTTTTTAGTTGTGAGGGATATGTGTTTATCTGGTTGTTGTCTATTGTGATGCTAAGTAGTTTTGGTTAACTGGTTCTGTTGTGCTGCCATTAGTGGAGTAGATGGAGAGAGGAGGTGGGTTTGCTTTGGATTTCCTGTTGGAGAACATCATTAATTTTGCTTTGGGTTTAGGTTGAGTTGAAGTTCATTTAGATAATTTTTTCAATATCTAGAAACAATTTTTGCAGTTTATCCTGGAGTTCTTGGTGTATGGGAGCAGAGCAAATGAGTAGTGTTGTCAGCATATTGAATGATAGAAGCAGATTTAGTGACAATGTGTTTAGACTGTTTGTGAATATAATAAAAAGGAGAGGGCCAAGGATGGAACCCAGAGGAACCCCAGTGGGGACTGGGAGGAGTGTGGAGAGTTTGTTATCCCATTTATTTACCTGTTGTTGATTAGTAAGCTAGTTAAAGAACCAGTTGAGAGCTGTAGAGTTGAGGTTGAAGGAGGCTAGAGTGTTGAGTAGTAGTTGGTGGGATACTGTATCAAAAGCTTTGGACATATCAAGGAATACAATAGACACTGGTCCATTGTTTTTGAGGAGGTTGATGTAGTTAGTGAAACATATAAGGGCTGTGGAGGTACTGTGTTTTGGATGGAAGCCATGCTGTGAACTAGATAAGAGGTTATTTGTAGTGAGGTGGTCTAGGAGCTGCTTATGGATACTTTTCTCTTAGATTTTGCCTATGGATTAGGGAATGTCAGTGTGCCGATAATTAGAGAAATCTTTAGATAGTTAATATCATGTTCTTTTGTTGTGTCCTTGCTAGCTTTATTTCAGTTTTTGTTGAGTTCTTTCCAGCATCTTCTTTATTTCAGTCTTCAGGCATTAGTAAATTAGTTGAAGTTGTTGTTGTGTCTTTCGGCTTTTCCTGGTTTGGGGTCACCACAGTGGAACTCCGGTCCGCTAATGAGTGGTAGTTGATTTTTACGTGCCGAGTTACCAGCCCTGACGCACAACCTTCAATGAAGGTATGCCCATTCACGCATGTCTCCATGCAGAAGACGCTCTAGCTGAGAATTGAACCAGACAGCGTCTTACTGTGAGGCGACAAAGCTACCGCAGCACCATCATTTAATTTTCACTCCTAACAGTTGAGCTTGTGAGAAATTGAATCCCTGGAATGGCACTTTCCTGTATGCCAAAACAACAAAATGGCAGTCCTCCTAGCTTTTCTTACTGCTGTTTCTTATGAAATATTTAACTGCTTTGATAGTGTCATAGGTAAGTACTAGGCTAACTGCCCTTGTGGATCATTTTAAGCCTAGTAAGTTTCTCTTTTTGTGCTCAAATTAACTTTTCACATTTAGTTAGAGATGAACCTTAACCACCCCATGGTGATAATTAATTATATATTATCCTAAATGTGAATAACTGGGATCATATAGTAGATAATTTGAGGGGACCCATGCATGGGATAAAGCGTTTAGGAGTTGCTTCTATCCATTAGTAGTACAGGGGGCAGTCCTGTAGTAAATTTTCTATTTCCCCATCCATTGATACAAGAAGCAGTTGAATATGCACAGGGATGAATTATGTTTTATGTGAATGTGGAGTCTGTTCAAGAGCCGAGGTATCCTCTGTGAGATATACCTGTCCCTGTAAAACCATTCTGTTGCAAGTATTTCTCATGCCATTTGACTTGCTGATGTGCAGTAAATCCATCAGTATTTGGTTAAAGTATGCCTTGTATGCAGATACAGGTCACTTCTTAGCAGTTCACTTCATTTGTTGGTGTTCTTGCATGTAGTTTGGACTGGAATTATAGGTATGAATTCAAAGTTCTGAATTTGTAGTTTTTGTGTTGTGGACCATAGTCAGATATGACAGCATTTAACAATGGGTATTCTGTTTCTTCAAGAAAATAAAATGTAATGGATTATCGAATTTGCACTTTGTATTTTTGTCAGATTGATTCATTTTGGGAACCTGTAGGAGTAGCAGTAGTAGTATATAGTAGTGATTATAATGTCAGCAGCAGTAGTAGTACTACTACTAGTAGTTTAGTAGTAGTAGTAATAGTAGCAGTTTAGTAGTGATGTAATAAAAGTTTAATAGCAGTAATAGTAATGGAACTAGTATAATAGTAGTTTAGTAGTAGTAATAGTAGCAGTTTAGTAGTGATGTAATAAAAGTTTAATAGCAGTAATAGTAATGGAACTAGTATAATAGTAGTTTAGTAGTAGTAGCAGTGTCAGTGTAGTAGTAGTGGTGGAGGTAGTAATAGTAGTAGTAACAGTAGTAGTTTAGTAGTGGCAGGAGTAGTAGTTAGCAGTAGTAGTAGCTGTAAGATTAAGAATATACTATATGTACACAATGGATGATTTCTCTGAACTGGAACAAATTTGTGCCTGCTTTGGCTCCTGTATGGCCTGGTACTGTGTGTGTGTGTTTTTTTTCTTCCAACAGTATTAGATGAACTACATGCGGCACAGCTCTGCACTTCTTGCTGCATTTGAGTTAACATTCTTGTTCATTACATTATATTATGTCTCCTTTTCATTTTGATTTTCCTAGATGTGGTTCATGTATGTTCTCAAGTACATATCTGAATTATTCTGTCACTTTTGGACATCGGGTCTTGAGCTCAATATGTTTCTTCCCAGAAAAGAAAAAAAAGCACTGAAGCATTTCCTTGTTTGAATAACTGTGCTCCTAAATGGGTTTACTTGACTTAGTACTTTAAAAATGAAAACAGTTTTTTTTTATGTGTCTTTAAAGGGAGAGTGTCAAGATTTTCTGCTACTGTCTTTGTTTTTGTTTAGCTGTGAGGTCATGTGATCCTAATATTTACATTCAAGCAGCTCTGACTGCTTGAGCTCAGGTTTCAGTACCCTGGGGGATGCATAAATCTCACTTCCAGAAAGCCTAACAGTTTCCTGTGTGCGCTGCTTTTATTTACAGCCCATACTGACAGGGAAACTTCTCTTTGTAGAGACGTATTGCTTATAAGGCTTACTGTTGTTTTTTCATTATAATTTTAAATTTTTCATTATAATTAAAAGGTTTATACTTTCATTTGGCATGCAGACACTGCTCTATATCTTCTTTATTACTTTCAGCAGCTATGTAAAAATGCATGTATTTGCTCATGTCCTTCACCAGGTTAATCAAATAGATCCTTAATTTTTAAATATAACAATTTATGTGCCACAATTCTCTGATACTGTCTTGCTGCACTATTTTACCAAATTGAACATTTCTTAACTCTTTTTACCTATACCTCACAGTGCTGTTATCACTATACAGACCCTAACTTTTGTTTCTCCTTTTTGCTTCTTCCCTCACCATGCTCCTCACTTTATTAATAAACACATAACATTTCTACCTCTTACTTTTCCTCTCCTAAAAATGCCCTCCTCTCAACTCTGCACTATAAAATGTGTGTACCAACTACTTTACACAAAAAATTAAGTGACTATCAAGCAGAATCATACTGGTCTGAATCTTATTTTGGTTAAGATCTGTAGTCTCATGTATATGGTCTAATCTCTGTAATTAATATGCTACTAGGATGTTCATCGCATTACCCTGCTGCAGTCATCACACTTGGGTTATCCTGCCGTCAGGCGGTCCAGCAGTCGGCCTGAATTCCAAAGTCTTTGTCCGGCGTCGGTTGCTGTCGCTTCCTCCCTGATGCCAGTGCGCCAGGGGTATATAAGAGGCATCTAACGCCATTTTCTTCAGTCTTACTTGCAGCACGGTGCCCAAAGCAGAAGCAGTTCGCAAGTGCCGGTCGGCTGATACCTGAGATTTTCGATTTGAATCTCAGTCCGAAGTCTTCAATAAAGCTAAGTACCCCATTGGGGAACATTTTCTTGCCTCAGTCCGATGCCAGAAAAAGTTAACAATTGCATTTCTTGTGGGAAGCAAATACCTCATAAGGACTTCCATTCCTATCATATTCCTTGCCTAGGCCCAGACCACGACGTCGCAGGTTGTCGGTTTTGCGCTAGGTTTAATAAACGAACTATCAAATGCCGTTTTGACTTCGCACGGCATTACTTTGGTAGGAAATTTAATTATATCATGCCGTCGGAACAGCCGATGACCGCCACTCATAAAAAAAACACAAGGATAAGGACATGCCTATGAATAAGCCAGACACCGAGGCCTCAGCTGGGCCTGTCACCGGCTCTCCGCTTTTCAGTGAGGTGCCTACGCAGCCCCTGACGACTGTAGAGCTGGAACCCCAGACAGCTGCGGAGTCCCATGCGGAGTCTACTAGGCCGACGCAGCCTTCTACCGACACTGGAGCAGAACTAGACACCGGTGCAACGGAAACACCTTTGGTTTCTGAAGGTGTCTTCAGACCAACTACACTCACCATTAAATCTTATGCTAAACTTAAAACTCCTTTAAAACCTAAGAAAACTGTACATCAGTCTACAGTTCAAGGCCCCATGCCTAAGAAACAGATGCTTAAGATGGCTGAAGATTTGATTACCCTTATCAGGGGTTCCCATCCCCCTCCTGATAAAAGACCAAGACAAGAGGAGGACCAGGTTTCTCTCTCCTCAGATTTTTCTGAGGAACAGGATTACACTTTTCCACCTTATGAAGATTCTGATGCTGAAGACTCTATTCCCTCAGCATCTCCCCCTGAAGACTACCCCTTTGGGGAAACTTTACATACCATGAGGGAACATTTCCACTGGGAAGGCCAGGATTACTCAGATTCTAAGAAAAGGCTCCGAGAGTTCCTTTTACTCCTCCAGCACAGACCTCTTGCTATCCCTCCTGTTCTGGATATTGTGGATGATGTTTACTTGGAGTCTAGTTTAAATCCAGACTCTCTTCCTCCTGCTCCAGCCAAACCAGACAAATACTACAGAGTACCTGACTCACACAAATTCCTGTATAAAAGCCCTGTAGCTGACCCAGAAACAATTTCCCAGGGTCCTAAGGGAGCAAAAGCTTCTATGGCTAAAAATCCTGTGCCCTCTGAAAGGGATTCCAGAGCCCTAGATAGATGGGGCAAGAAAATATACACCTCAGCTACCCTGGCTATGAGAGCATTAAATTACCGTTTCACATGTTGAAATATCAACAATTTCTAATGTCTCAGTTAAAACAAAAAATGAGCACACATTCAGAACTGCCTGAATTTAAAGAAATGCAGGATTTGTTGCATGCAGCTGAACAGGTGGGCAGACATACTTTACAATGCGGATTTGACTCATTGGAAGCTTCTTGTAGAGCAGCTGTTACTGGCTCTCTCATATGAAGGCATGCTTGGTTAAAAGAACAAACCCTCCCTGACCATGTTAAAGCAAAATTATTGGATGCACCTTTACAACAGGATGTATTATTTGGTGTCAAAGCAGAAGAGGTTGTAAAGAAAATGGAGATAAGGCAAAGTCTATGCAAACGGTCAAGGATTTTTTGCAGGTACAACCCCCTCGATTCAGCAGAAATTGGCCAACAAAAAACTGGTTCTTTCCAGCTTCAGACAAATCACAGAGGGGTAAATACAGACGCCCAAGGGGCAGAAGTCAGTCACAAGGCCCTTACAAACCTCGCCAATGGGGTTCTGCTACCCAGAAAGGAGGAGAAGACAAGCCCCAAGCTAGCAGAAGACAAACACAATGAGTCTATCCTCAAACTACCAAGCAAATCTCTCCTGGCAACTCCCTTGGGAGGAAAATTAACATTTTTTTGCAGACAGCTGGCACATCATCACAAAAGACAAATGGGTTCTAAGCATTGTCTCTCAAGGATACAGATTCCACTTTCATACCTTACCAAGGAACAAAGGAATGCCAAACCTGCCACCAAATCAATGGGCAGAGGCACTAAAACAAATTACAGCTCTCATGAACATGAGAGCTAGAGAGCCATTCAACAGGTACCTACACAGGAGCAAGGACAAGGATTTTACTCAAGACTCTTCCTAGTTCCAAGAAAGGACAAAGCACGGAGGCCCATTCTGGATCTTTCAGTTCTGAACACTTATCTGCAAGTACCAAAATTCAAGATGCTAACACTACAGCAGCTTCTTCCCATGATGGGCAAGAATGCTTGGCTAGTCACTTTGGACCTCAAGGAGGCATACCTGAATGTCCCTATCAGACAAAATTGCAGAAGATACCTCCGCTTCATTGCAGGTTCAAAACATTATCAATTCTCTGCACTGCCCTTTGGCTTATCTACTGCGCCCGGGGTCTTCACAAAATGCCTGGCACCAGTAATTGCATACTGCAGACAAAGAGGAATTCAAATATACCCATAACTGGATGACTGCCTTATTCAAGCAGAAAGCAGACATTCTTTTAAAGCATCTGGCATTTGTCAAACACCTTCTAAGTTACCTAGGGTACACAGTAAACGAAAAGAAATCAAAACTAGTGCCCTCACAAAACATAATATTCCTGGGTGCCAGCTTGAATACAACGGCCCAGATGGCTTTTCTCACGCCAGACAAGCAACGACAGCTATTTCAATATTTTAAAATAATGGCAACAAAGACCCAACACCCTGCAAGAAAAATTCTGCAGGCCTTGGGATTCATGGCATCTTGCATACTACTAATACCATTTGCAAAACTGCATATGAGGAAATTACAATGGTACCTGAAAAGTGTATGGACTCAGCACAGCCACAGCTTGGAAACAATGATCCCACTCATTCCCTGCCTTCAACAGGAGTTTCTATGGTGGGCACAGGCATGTCACCTCAACAAGGGTCAGCCTTTCACCTTACCCACAGCCAGGTAAACCAGCCTTTCACCTTACCCACAGCCAGGTAAACTATGACAACAGATGCATCAGACTATGCCTGGAAAGCACACATGGCAGGGCAGTGCATTCAGGGCAAATGGACTGCAGATCAGAGACATCTGCATATCAATCAAAAGGAAATGCTAGCAGTACAGAATGCCCTAACAGCTTTCAAGGACCTTCTACACCCAGGACAACTACTAATAAAGACGGACAATACCACAGTCGTGTGGTACATAAACAAGCAAGGGGGCACACATTCCTACCCTCTATGCAGGCAAGCAATGACCTTGTGGAACACTGCACTGCTGTCTTACCAGATTCAATTACAAGCACAATTCCTGCCAGGACAGAAAAACACATTGGCAGACGACCTAAGCAGAAACATCATGGATCCACACGAATGGAAACTAGATCCACAAGTATTTGCAATGATAGCTCAAAAATGGGGACGCCCAGACATAGATATGTTTGCAAGCCCCCACAACCACCAACTTCAAAAATTTTGCACAAGGACCTTCCATCCACTAGCTTGGAAAGTGGACGCCCTCTCATTCAGTTGGAAAACATTAACAGTGTATGCCTTCCCTCCACTGCCTCTTCTAGCAAAGGTACTGCTGAAAGTCAGATTAGAGAGACCACAAATGATATTTGTTGCACCAGACTGGCCACACCAGCATTGGTACCCAATTTTAAGGAACATGGCCCACGGCCAACCATGGATTTTGCCACAAATTCCTCACCTGCTCACCCAGCGAGATCATCAGATTCTACACAGCCAGCTCAAGACTTTAAACCTGGCTGCATGGCAAATTACCTAAACAACAGCCAACACCTTTATCCAGAACTGTTATGGATGTCATTCTGGAGGCCAGGAGACCCAGCACCAGGAAAACCTATTCAGACAAATGGAAAAGATTTTGTTCCTGGAACCAGGCTAAAGGCCTAAACCCTCTTGATCCAAACATCCCTCAGATTCTACAATATTTAACTGAGATGTTGCTCAAAGGCCTTTCCTTTTCATCTATTAAGATCCACGCCTCAGCAATTTCAGCTCATTACAGCACGGAGCCTCCTTTATTCTCACATTCACTCCTGAAACAGTTCCTCAGAGGGGCTAAGAACTTAAGACAGCCAAGGAGAGCTCCAACACCTACTTGGGATCTCAACTTTGTTCTCTAAGAGCTTACACTGCCGCCCTTTGAACCAGCTTTTTCTGCTGATTTAAAATTCCTTTCATGGAAAACTGCCCTACTACTAGCAATAACCTCAGCTAGAAGAGTCTCAGAGCTACAGGCACTAATGGCAGTGGAACCTTTCATCATTTTTCATCAAGACAGAGTCTCTCTAAGAACAAATCCTTCCTTTATGCCAAAGGTGGTATCCAGTGTGGCCCTAAACCAAACCATTCACTTGCCCACCTTCTTCCCAAATCCCCAGAACAAAGGAGAAAGACTCCTGCACTCTTTGGACATTCACAGGCAATTACATTACTACTTGGATAAAAGGCTTTCAGAAAAACTGACCAGCTTTTTGTAGCCTATGCTACAGGATCACAAGGAAAAGCTATCTCAAAACAGACCATTTCAAAATGGATAGGGCATTGCATACGTTTCTGTTACACACATCATGGGAAACTAGTACCTGCTAACATTAGGTCCCACTCCACCAGGGCTACAGCTACATCAGCAGCCTTTCTCAGGGGAGTGCCAACCAAGGATATTCTGGAAGCTGCTACTTGGAGTTCAGTGCACACCTTCACCAAACACTATCACTTGCCTCTATTAAGACCAGAACTGATTTTGCCACTGCAGTTTTGCAGGGCTTACTAACTTCTTCTAACCCTGTCTGACTCCACCTCCCATCCTTAGCTTTGGGATTCAACCCAAGTGTGATGACTGCAGCAGGGTAACACGATGAACATAGTACAGTTTTGTACCTACCATAAATGTAGATGTTCGAGTGTTCACCCTACTGCATTCCAGGTTACCTTCCATCCCCTCTGAACTAGCTAAACTTATCTCTTCCACTCTGTCCTATACTACCTCTATGGTATATTTGCTTGTGCCTAAGGGTTTTGTTTTATTTTTATATAGCGATATATATATATATATATATATATATATATATGTATATATATATAATATGTATGTATGTATGTATATATATATATATATATATATATATATATATATATATATATATATATATATATATATATATATGTGTATGTATATATTTATGTATGTATATATGTATATTTATATATATATATATTTATTTTGCCTACCTATTGGGGGCACCTGACATCTGGGCAAGAAAAACTGAAGAAAATTGTGTCAGATGCCTCTTATATACCCCTGGTGCACTGACGTCAGGGAGGAAGTGACAGCAACCGACGCCGGACCAAGACTTTGGAATTCGGGCCGACTGCGGGACCGCCTGATGGCAGGATAACCCAAAGTGTGATGACTGCAGCAGGGTGAACACTCGAACATCTACATTTATGGTAGGTACAAAACTGTACTTTTCATGTAGTATATGTACAATTTATGTACTAGCCATTATTCTATTTACTTCCTTGTATGCGAAAACAATTAAATTGACTCTGAACCTTTTCTCCCTGGGCATCCCCTGTATATGGGCTTCCACCCAGTCATACTTCCACAGTCAACAAATGCCAAATACATGCATAAACACATACATACATAAGTAACTAGATAAATTACACACTACCCTAGCTGTGTGTGTTTTCTGCTAAAAGTAATAAATACACTGGTTTTCTTTTATAATCTCCAGTCTGGAGTGATGTTCACTTACAGATCTAACTGCTCATTGAGGTTCTTTTTACATACATGTCCAGACTAGCACCGTGGTCATACTGCATATGTCAATCTTTTTTGTTGCCGAATCATTCCTCACAAGGGAGGGAGACTTAAACCTTGACACGGTTATTAATAGAGCATGCTGGAGGGACAGATTCATCACCCAGAGACTCCCTATGCTGTGGAACAAAATCCCGGTACATGTGAGGCAGAGCACCTCGCTGGCCTTGTTCAAGAGGAATCTTGACCAATGGATGGGGGATCGCAGATATACCCCAGGGATTACTTCAGTGTCACTGCTTGACAGAGGCACAGCAAAATAATAGGCATAGTTTTATTCAAACTAAAGGGGTGGCGAAAGCCAAATAACTATGGGCTAGGCTTATAAATGCCCTTGGGCAGATAGCCTAGTATGAACCTATGAACCTATGAAGTGACTGCTTAGTTGCATAGTTTTTTCCTATTTGTCCGTACATATAAAACAGGCCAGTTAATTCCTATGTACATATTATTCATTTTAGAATGATTAGTCTTACTGTTGCAAATGCGAAAGGAAGAGAACAGAACCAGAATGTCACAGACTTTTTAGACAGCACAGTACAGAATTACAAGGCACACAGATATGTCCCTTTCAGATTATTGCTGTGGTGGGTCCTACTGGTTTTAGTTATTCTCTAAAGGCCCAATTATGGTGATACCTCTCAACCTAGTAGTTTCAGAAATCTACATTATCCACTACCCCAAAATAAGGGCAGGTTTTCAATACTGCCCTTATGAATATAAATGATTGTCCGAAGAACTAGTCAGAAAATCAAATCTATGTCATTATTTAGCATTTCCAATCATAATGGATTTACATGCAGATCACTTTAGAGTTTCTGGAAGACAAGGCCCTTGTCCTGTATTATGTCTCATACAGGCTTTTATAGGGGAGATCTATGCCTGGCCTACAGGGCATTGTCAGACACCACTCTTGTGGATATGCAGGAGATTCATCAAATACGCAGCACCAGAATTACACGTTCTAAACACTTAAAGCTTGCCTGTGATATAAATAGGACCTGCTGCAGATATAGGTATGTATCCCAGAGACTACTCCATCTATGGATCAGGCTCCCCATCCTTGTGAAGCAGAGTTCCTCCCTAAGCCAATTCATGAGCAACTTGTACAATTTCTTTATTTCCAGTTAGATTCCCGGTGAAGTCGACTGTCCACAGAGAACCCATTTTCAGTGGAGGCCCGGGTAGAATAGCTCCATGAAACACATTACAGTACAGATAGCAGTCGAATAAAAATAACAGTACATATCAATAATAGAAAGCATGAGCACTATTGCTCATAGTGTAAAAATATCGTGCAGATACATTTTAACAAATTCACACAGTAAAAGTCAAAAGCTGTTTACAAGATTTACAGAGTTTGAGACAATTGTATGGGAAACCACAAATTCATCCCTGGTTTGGCACTTATGTTTGTAATGGAAACAGGTAACATGTAATGGAAGGTATCACGATTCCCACATCTGGCATCTGATGCAGCTGTACCATAGATTTACCAAAGGGGACATCTTGTACGGTCACCTACTGGGGGATGCTGGTTATGCACTGGAGCCGTGGCTGATGACACCCATCAGAAATGCACACACATCTGTACAAGAGCTCCATAATGAGGCACACACACTGACCATAATTATAATAGAGTGTGTGTTTGCAATGCAAACCTGTATACATCTGGTGGAGCCTTGTAGTAATCATCAGCTACATGTACTCAAATTGTCATCTTATGTGCCATGCTACACAGTATGATCCTGTGGAAACAGCTTCAGTAGGAACAGCACGGGGCAGGGTCACACAGCCCCCCACTATTGCCAAGGCCTGCACAGCCACAGAGTGACTTGGAGGAGGAACATGAGCCTGCCCCAGTAGGAAGAACGAGGTGTGCTCAATATGCCCTGATATTTAGCAAGGAGGCAACGCATAGCACATACACTGACACAGGAGGCACCCAGGGAATGACACCTTTCTCTGAAGCACAGATACATTAAAAGTGATGCCAAACATGACACTACCTGTTCCCAACCACATTTAGTTAGTGTGCTATGTGCATCCGACATAGGCAGCCCTCCAGCACCATCCTCAATACTGGCACACCCACAAGGTAAGTCACTCACCTTACCAATTGCCAAATAGAGTAGTATGTGTTGTTACCTGTATCTATGGTATTGATGTGAGCATGAAGGGAATCTGGTGGCTGAATGGGATGCCAGCAGATATTAGACACCTATAGTGGCAGCATGAGATCTGTAACAAATACTGGTATCACCATAGTAGTTTGTACTACATATGGTGACAAAAACCCACTGCAGGAAATGTGCTGGGCCACATTTGTGTCCATATGACACACGCATGCCAGTCAGGGATGTTCACATACCCAATAACATTCTCAGACAGCAGGACAGGTGTAGACAACCACCATCAAAGGTTGTGCTAAGGCCTCTGAATGATTCCTATGGGTAACCTCCCCCCAGGCCTACACAGACGGACTTTCTACATCAGGTCATTTGGATATTAGTTCTGTAGGGCAGGAAGTCAGAAACTAATATGTAAGTCAATCAAACCTAAGACCTGTAGTACACTGATATGCCTGTAGTCAGCATGATAGGTTAGAAAACAGAATGAAATGTAGTAGCGGACATACCAGTAGAGTCATAGCGAATGTGTATAAGTGTCAGGTCTGCCCCCCCCCCAATCCTGTGTAGATGTAGAAACAGTCATGTGTGCACCACCCATATCCTATGTAGACATGCAGTAACAGTCATGTGTGCCCCTCCAATCCTATGTAGAAATGTAGCAACAGTCCGATGTGAACCACCCCCACTGCCATGTACCACTGTAGAAACAGGTGTGCCTCACCCAATCCTATGTAGACATGTAGTAACAGTCAGGTTTGCCCCCCAATCTTGTGTAGACATGTAGTAACAGTCAGGTTTTCTCCCATCAATACTATGTAGAAATTTAGTAACAGTCAGGTGTGCCCCACCACGTGCCACCATAACAGGAATGCCCTATGCATATCTGTGAGTTAGATGCAAGTAGTGTAGATAGCACACATGCACCCAGTTCACCCAAACACCAACCACAGGTACCTGTCTGGGCGTATACCTGCTTTTGGGTTATGAAGATATGACCCCCACCTGTGTATGGCAATAGCGAAAGAATGCAGCATACAGTGCAGGTGTCCCACCCATGTGTGTCCCTAACTGTAGGTATCACCCTGCCAGCATCCACACCACCTGATCAATACTGATAGAACGTATTGGCATGAACACCTAGCACACCTACTCTGTCACCCCAGGGTAATATACTGTATGGCGGTCTGGGACTGTAGGACTGACAGAATTCAATGTCTTGCCACAGCTGGCCTGCATTAGCACCAAATGGTCTATAGGCCCCTGTCAAAGGCCTGTGTCTCACACATACTGCCAATGCATGTTATGTCATGGACACCCAAACAACATAACACACTCCACATAAGCCATATGCAAGGCCATGTGGACAAACCACAATAACATGTACACTACATGAACTGTGGACCCACACCAAAATACAGCTGTGATGAGTTGATAACCTTAGGGAAAGTATCACAGAATGAATGCATAATGTATTGAAGAGGATAGAATAATAGAGGGGGTGCAGGAGCATGGGCAGCATGGAATGTGCAAGGTCCCACACACAGCTGTATGCACATATTATCCCTGGCTGCAAACGCATAAATGAGTGGCTACAAACCTGCCCATAAACCACAATAGGGTTAATGTCCTGACTTATGACTCCTGCCTCTGGGTAACCTGTGTGAATCTGTACAGCTGTGAGGTATTGCCACAGCAAGATAAGGCCATAGTGTCATGTCGATGGATGTACAAGTATGGGATCCCCTGCCAGGACTGTACCAAGTTGCTGAACTGAATACACACACCCGGCAGCAAGTGTCTGCAGCTCCCCCTCCTGAATGTCATAACTTTCCATGAATATGTAGGCATTCTCCCACAATACCAGACACAGCTGCATTTGCTCTTGTTCCACAGGGCATAACTGTGAGCAAGGATGTCCACCTGGCAGTATTTGAGGACATAAAACATCACAGTTTATAACACTACACATATCTGACTATCTCTGCTAACACCAGTACCATGTAGCAGAATCAGCACAGGCACAATCACCTGCAATACACACTATCCCTTGCACAGTTTGACCCCATATTGCCAAATCATCTACACATACCCTGCAGAAATAGTTTGCTACCTGTAGTTGTACAAGATAGTTTTTACTGCAGTGCAGACATTTATCTGGAATGGATCCACACATTCAATACAGAAGGGCATACTGGGCATGCTCACACACTTAACAAAAGAAGCCCATGTCTGCAAACAACAGTGGACCATACATATCTGACAGTTGTATGATAGATATCAGAACATTTGCATGGGGAACTATTTCATTACATGTTTTGTTTAGACTGAGTATAGAGAATGATGCTTTGCAAATAGCAGTATGTCTAGAAGGGGTACACATCATTATTTTGTATTTGAAGGCATTAAGGGATAGATGGTTATCAAGCATCCAGGACTCAGTAGAGGAGAAGGCCTCTTCAGTAAGTAGTGCAGATGATAGTAGAGTCATCTGCGTATTGCACGAGTTTAACATTGGGGATCTTTTGGTGGAAATCATTGATAAAAATATTAAATCATAAGAGTCCCAGTACTCAGCCTTGACGTACTCCTGTTGTGGTGTGAAGGAAAAGAGGAAGTACAGTAGTTCCATTTTACAGCTTGTTCCCTGGCTGAAAGATAGCTGGTGAACCATTTGAGAGAAGAAGAGGAGAGATTAAGATTACAGAGTTTTGAAAGCAGGAGCTCATGGGAGACCGTATCGAAGGCCTTGGATAAGGAGATGAGGAGGGTAGAAACTGTTACCAGAGTCGCAAGCAGAGTTGATGATTTCAACGAGGGTAAGGAGGGCAGTGGTGGCACTATGTCCTTGTCTAAACCCATGTTGTGATGGAGTCAGTTGTTTGGTTGTCAAACAGTTAGGGTAAAAGTTGCAGGTGAATACATTTTCCATGTATCTTTGAGATGGGGACAATATAGCAATAGGGCAAAAGATGGTGATTGAAAAGTTGTTACCTCCTTCGTGGAGGTGGATGATGAAGTCTTTTTTCCAGAGGTGTGTTATATAGGATTCCTGGATGGAGCGATTTATTAGGATGCTGATGGGAAGGGCTATGCCATCAGAGGCTAGTTTGAGAAAGCTGGATGGAATGTCATCTGGGCCATTAGAACAAGGTTTTAACTTTAGTAGGAGCTTTTCTATAGTGTGGGTAGTAATGGATTTGACAGTGAAAGGGGAGGACTGACAGTTATTGGAAGTTGAATCTTTGGATAAGTAACAAACTTCAATTATTTTTTGATCAGAGCACTAGAAATTAGCGCAATTAAAAAAAAATACATAAACTAAAGCCTATCTCCATCACCGATGACCTACTCCATAATCACTTTCTCATATTAGCAGCAGATGCCATCTCTCACCCTAGCTCTGTCCTAATTAACCATTCCATCACTGAGCAGTATATCGCCAAGGTGTGGAAAATGTATCATATCATCAATGTCCATAAAGGTGCCAGCTCAAAAGAATGCTCAAAGTACAGGCCAATTGCTATACTTCCTCCCCTTGTGAGACCTCAGCATGGTCTCCGTCACTAATAGCACTTGTTCACGGGACTGATTGGTGTCCTAGAGAGTCAGCCATCTGTAGAATAGACTCCCTGTACACATCAAGCAAAGTACCTCGCTATCCTTTTGTTAAGCGCAATCTCGATAAATGTATAGCAAACAGGCAATACACCCCTGGGATTCCGCCTGTGTCCCTGCTAGACAGGGGCATTGAGTACTGACTTGTTTTAACACATGCTAAACTGTTGGCTAGGCTTATAAGGGTCTCAAAGTCATACTCTACTAACTTCTAAAACTTACAATCATGCTATATTTATATATATATATATATATATATATATATATATATATATATCGGCATATGTATGTATGTATGTATGCATGTGTGTGTGTGTGTGTGTGTGTGTGTGAATGTAGGGTTGCCAACTTTTCATGTCAAAAATTCTGGACAAGTATGTGTAAGCAAATGCGTGTAATATTGATTCCCCCCACCACCACGCTCCATTCTGGTCTCCCTTTACTTGAGGTGAAAAAAAAAAGTTACACCGTGTTAGTAGTTTCTACATCGCATATAGTTTTCGGTCTAATTTTTGTATTCAGCCAGACATGCTTTCATGCATACCAAATACATTAATTGCATTTCTCCCAAGCTGCTATAAACATTGTTCAAAACGTTGTGTGCATGCTGTTTTCTGCTTTACTTCTGCAATGATTACAGATATTTACATTGAATTTAAAACGTTTATTTTGAATTTTATAGCACGAACAATGATAGACATTTGCTAAACAAAGCAATAGTCTCACAATGAAAACATATGTAGCAGTTAAAACTTCTCTGCCTTTGAAACTCACATTCGCTGAAATAGCATTGAAACCCACACTCAAAGAAAATGCATCTGGCCAGTGACAGATTAAGTTTACCTTTGGGTTGTTTTCAAATCACAGGCCCCTTGCACACATTTTTAAGAGTATGTAAAAGTTATTTGATTCACCTTCCTGCCTGTATTAAATTATTATGTATAATAAAATTATATCCCTTGTATGAAGCAGCACCACTTCTTACATCGTGTTTTAAATTTATAGTTTTAAACATTTTTCCAGTAAGCAATGAAGCAAGAATATATGAGCCAATAGTGACAAAACTGCCCAGTTCAGAATATTTCCTCCGTAAATGTCAAAGTTCTGTGCATATTGACTGATATTGGTGGATTGTAATGACAATCTCTGCCGAAGTAAAGGTCAATTGAATAATCCAACTTTAAAGACAGCTGTAACTAACGAAAAGGTTGCTGCTAGCAAACAACATTATATTACAGTGTTTCACCTACAATTTTCATGCATGGCTGCCGGCTGACCTGGAAGAATAAATTGCCTATAATACATTAAAAATGGTGAACTGGTAATGTTAAATAGAGGATGGATGGCAAACTGAAAACAGGAACATAGTTAATAGGCATCTCATCAAAATGAGAATAATCAGGACTGCAGTATACCACCTCCTTAAAATATAACACAGTATCAGCAATCCATCTGCATACTGTGGAATACTGCTTCCCTATAAGAGTTCAAGTCTGCCCAAGACATACAGTATCCAAAACTGCATACAACTGGTTTATTACACTTTCATTTGCCTATGCACCCAAAAGTTACACAAAGGTTCACAAGCCTACAATTTAACTACATTCTCTACAATCTGATACAGCCTATGTCACACAGTTATAAACATACAGGTACTCTGAACAACCGATTTACACTTTACATTATTATTCTGAGACACAGCGACAAATGACACCAGCTTATAAGCTTATAAACAGCATTTCCAAAATTAATTCAAGCAAGCTGAAGTCATGCTCTGAATATAATTATACAAACTGATCAATTAGTAACCATTAAAAATAAGCTGAAATCTAGTATCATTTTAGAATACATGTAATTGCTTTAAATTCCCTGGTTAATAAGTACTTCTGACAAGACTGTATGTTATTCTTGCTGCATATTTTCAATCAATGTTGAACTTATTCATTATATGAACAGTTGTAAATACTTAGCAGCATATCCTTGCACTATATCCTAGTACACTGTTCCACCACTTCCATTTCAGGCATGTAGTAGTAGTTTGTTATTTCGGTAAACGACATGCTGACAATCGATTGATTACTAATACAGTTCATAGCAAATATGTTCAAAAATAAATAATAAATACAACACCACTGCTGTTACATCATTGTGAATCTGTTCTTATGTAAATACTTATCATATGTTATATGCTACTACTCAGACTGCATTAAAATTGTAAATGTGTATGTACTTATGATTTGATAACCAGATACGTGGACTGATTCAAGACCATTATCAGGCCGGAAGTGTAAAGGAAAGAGTATATGCAAAACACTTAATCTACATTGGTGAAAACACAGTGAGAAAATACACATAGCAGACATGTCATTCATTAGGTAAAGTAAGCAACCAAAAATGTTTTTATTGTAAACACTGAAACTTATAGTTTGGTTAAATATGTGAAGCAAGTGAGCAGTTGTGTTAAATTAGCTACATCAGTTTTTTTATATATATTTTTAACATTTAGTCTTATGGAGCCTGGATTAGTTATATTGGGATTTCCATCCCACTTACCAGAGAAAAAAAATAAAATCGTCTTCACACCCATGAGTCTGTTAATTCCATAGTAATAAGCAAAAGTAAGCAACATCCGAGTTTTGTAAACTAAAAAGTGTTGAAGAATAAGTAAAATGAGTTTTCTTATAGTTGCCTCTTAACTTGAAATGACTGTATGGTCATGTAGTACTTGTAGGGACTAAAACAAGTCTTCCATTCTGTAAAAGTACCGTTTTGTCATATTAAACACAACTAAGAAGGTATATTTTAACATTTCCAGGTCTAAACTGAATGCTTTATATACCCACACCTTTGGAATAGTCTATGTTTGCACATTTTTTTAACTAGTATCCCCTTGTGGAATTATATAGTGAGTCAAGTCAGAAAAATGATCAATCCAATTTTTATGCAAACTAACAGCACATCAAACATTACTAAACACCTCAGACAACAAAAGCTAGAGGTGTCTGATTACATATTAATGACAATGCACACAATAAATAACAGTTCCTATAAACTGGAAGTACCTTACATCTTCATCACTCATTCCAACTTCATAGCTTTTAATAACATACCACATTTCAAGGTTAGTACTGTGAATCTCACGATTATCGTCCACTGTGCAGTCCAAAAAACAGCTTCTGGACTGGAACGGTAACTGTACGCATTCAAACTTTATGAACATCGAGTAAACTTTCCCAACCATGTGAAGTTCCAAGCTTGTACACTGCAAGCCTCTGAAGTACATGTATTTCTTATTGATAGACAGAGAGAGACGCACATATACAATCACATATATTGATATATTCATGGTGTTACTGCCATGTAAACAATCTACTATAGATTCGGTACTATAACCTGACATTTTATTCACAAGGCTTGGAAATTATGCTTTCTCGTTCACCACATACATGAAATTTTCAGACACCGATTACTTGCAAAGAAAGAATTTAATTTTCCAGAATCATCCACTACTCACCATGTATGCAGTACTAGCCCTACATCCCTGATATTGCAGTATCGGTTATGTGCACAGTTTTTACCTGTTTCCATTACATTTGTGTTTGCCATCTGTATCATATCAGCCAATTTGCTGTTATAATCTTTTTTCTCACTTTCATATCAGCCAAGTGCACCATGTTTTTCCCATAACCATCACAGTTGTCATGCCAAACTATTAGGTTCATAGGTATGTACTAGGCTATCTGACCAAAGGCATTTATAAGTCTAGCTAGTATGCGTTGGCTTTTTCCGCCCGCTTAGATTAGTTCCCTGTGCCTCTATCCATCAGAGCCACTGAAGTGATCCCTGTGGTAAACTGTCTCTTTTTCCCATCCACTTGTCAAGGTTTATTTTGAAGAGTGTTACTGAGGAGCTATGCCTAATGTAGATTGGAATCTTGTTCCAAAGCATGGTAATTCTCTTTGAGAGCAATCTGTCCCTCCAGCACACCCTATTTATTGTTGTGGTGAGGTTTAGATCCATAGAGCATGTGGCATACATATATAGGTATACATACCTATAGGTAGACACTGTTTAGTTTTACACTTACTCATTTCTGTCCCCTTTTTGCCAAACACTGCACATGAAGTTACAGCAGTCTTGTGCTCTGAATGCCAAAACTAATATGAAATTTTATAATGCATATGTTGTCTGGTGCAGTTGTTTCCACGCTTTCACATAAATAAAACAAAGAGGATGCAACATGTTTTTCCAAACAATTTATTTTAACAACACACTATTACATGAAAAATGGATGACGTTTAAACGGTCAATTGTGCAATGGAAGACATTACATTCATAGTCATACACACATCGAAACTATTAAGACCTAGAATGTGATCAACAAAACAACTGAATGAGTATGGTATTGTGACAGTGTGTACATCTAAAATCTGGTGGGCCAGAAACCTGTGTAAATACCATTGGCATCTGGATATCTGTCATGAATTTTCCAAACACAACAGCTGGGAATGACTCGCCGGTTTCCAGTTCCCAAACGTCCATGACGCCACACAATGTATTGACAGTAAGCTGTGTGCCTGTACCGTTTATTTTCATCTGCTTCCATCGGTAGTCCAAATAATGATTGCCGGTATGCTTCAGCTGTCTGTAGGACAAAACGCTGGAGGACACATTGATGCATTTCCTGAGTGCAACAGAGAAGAGTTATTACTTTCGACTGCATACAGTACATTCATTATGAATGCCATTATATATTAGGCATTACCTTTAATTTTCTAAAAGGTCTGAATTATGAAAAGCAAATCGCTGTCATTAATTGCTAACTTCCGCACTAATTGAATTTCCAGAAATTTGCAGGAACAACCCAATTGAATGAAAGCGAACCACATTTATGAGAATAAAATCCTGACCTTGTCTGCATATCTATATAGTTCTAAAAGGTATGTCTAGTACACTCAGTTGTCCTGCAATGTATACTGCACTCATTTCCAATTTATCCATTTACTCATAAGTTCAGGAATCTGTGGCTAGCAAACACCAACTTATATGTATTACTTACTTCTGACGAGGATATGCAGTTCTCTGGAGTCATTCTGCAGCAAACACTCTCGATGACGGTCGGCATGCATTTACAGCGGTTGCATACACACCACTCAGGAACATCCAAACTATGTTGATGTTGTGTAACATCTGGACCATCTAGGACTTGACTGTCAAGGACTTCAAGAAGAATGTCTGGATTCTGCTCGGCAATTCTTACACATATGTTTCGCAGATCCTCACTGCCTAAATCACGAAATTGGTCCTTAAAATGGTAAATATGTCCTTGTTACTGACAAATGTAGGAACTAATGTGTAACTATGTACATGATCATAATAGACATATGGGTACAATACATTCAATGCTATTTCAATCAAATACACCAGCATAGTTGTATCTGCATAACCTGTCATAAACAAAATAGTTCTAGAACAAGTCCAATGCCTGACGGGTGGCAATGGGGCCATTACAGGTAAAACAAAGGACTTGTCTGTGTTACTGAGAAAACCAACCAGGGATGCTGGGGTCCTCCACAATGTAAACCTCCTTACTTCCCTGTAACAGACAGATCGTCCAGCTAGACTGACCTGCGGTAATTGTAGAAATGCTACATTAATGGGTATTGTTAACATTATTAGGTAAGTGTATAGTTTCGACTTGTAATGCAGAATCTTTGCCATGCCTAATGCTTCAAAGTAAAATTACAACAGCAGATGTCAAGGGAAAGTTACTTCTGCAGTTATAGAAAATAAATTATTTAAAGTATAATAAAAATACAGACAACTATTTGTTATGTGGTTTATATATATATTTTTTCCAAAATGGTATTACTACATATCTTCTGTCGTGTAACATGTAACTACAGCTATGACCACTTATTTACACAAAGAAGTGCTGAGCTTACTTGCAAAGTCCCTTGTGTCTCGCATCTACTTGCTACTTGCTGCTGGAGAACACATTTGTCTGTTTTCTGGCATACGTTGTTGGCGTTTACGTCATCCTGCACCTGTGGAAACCTTTCTTGCAGTCCATTGTTCAATAGCTGAAACAGAAAGTTTACACTTTTTACCTGCCAATGTGTTTCCCTTCATGTTTTTCTAAGGAGGAATCAGATGAAGCAAGTATATGCTGTAAAATTCATCAATATCTTCAGTACCATTGTTACAATAGCTGCCAATACTAATTTCTTGTTCCAAGAAGTACTTGCAAAGTCCCTTGTGTCTCACATCTACTTGCTGACACAAGGGACTTTGCAAGTACTTGGGATAGCTCTGGCTGCTGTCTGTTCCTTGCCCAGCGTCGACCTCTATGTAACTCTACCCACCTAGGGCTTCTAGTGCTAGTCGGCAGGAAGCTAAGAACCCTCTCCACATATCAGCGGGTCACCTCCTTGCATATCAAACCGACAATCCCTTATCAAGGATAACAGTAAATAACTCTACCCACCTAGGGCTTCTAGTGCTAGTCGGCAGGAAGCTAAGAACCCTCTCCACATATCAGCGGGTCACCTCCTTGCATATCAAGCCAACAATCCCTTATCAAGGATAACAGTAAATACCTCTACCCACCTAGGGCTTCTAGTGCTAGTCGGCAGGAAGCTAAGAACCCTCTCCACATATCAACGGGTCACCTCCTTGCATATCAAGCCGACAAGTCCTTATCAAGTATAACAGTAAATAACTCTACCCACCTAGGGCTTCTAGTGCTAGTCGGCAGGAAGTTAAGAACCTTCTCCACATATCAGCGGGTCACCTCCTTGCATATCAAGCCGACAATCCCTTATCAAGGATAACAGTAAAGTATGTCTGCTGAATAATTCCTACAAGAAATACTTACTTTTGACTGTACCAAAATATATGTATACCTAGGCCTGAGCTAGGATAGCCAGCAGCCTTTGCTTTTCCCCCATACATTACCTTTTCTATCTATCCCTCCTACCTGTATAGATACCCTCCTGTTTTATCGCTTTTACTCACTCTCCTATTGTAGGCTACCATTCTTACTCACTCCCAATCTAGCCTGCAATACTAGAATCGTCCATTAGGTGTTGCCCTATCTCCAGATATTTTACTACTCCCCCCTTTTTTTCCTCTCTTTTTTACCTCCTTTCCCCAGCTCTGAACTTCAGCAGTCCCCGAAGTGCTACTTAGCTGTTACTTTTTTCTTCCTTCATTTCTACTGCCCACTGACACCTCTCCAGTTCTCTCTCCTTTGTTTTTCCTTTCCTCCTCTAACCTCCTGACTAGAGACTCCCTTAGCCCTATTTCTACTCCATTCTACCACTAGACTCAACCTAGCTGATTGTCTTTCTTTGACTGTTTCAGTATCTGTTCCCTGTGCAGATCCGTACTTTCTATCTAATCACCACTGCCTGACTTCACTCTAACCTCTACTCCTATACCTGTCCCACTCCACACCCTCTAACCACTCTGCCATATTCCCCATACTATTTTTCACCCCTATTCTATCTTTCCTACCCTGACTAAAACTAGAATCTGACCACTGCCCTATTCTCCAGTTGGCTGCCTTCTGCCTCTCCTACCTCTACCTATTTCCTCCCCTTTTTTCTTTGCCCTCCCTTTCCCTTCTTACTCTTCTGAACTCCCATAAATACCCTGGGTTTGTGGGGCCACTTCCTTTAGAACTTGGGACAGCTCTGGCTGCTGTCTGTTCCTTGCCCAGCGTCGACCTCTATGGTATGTAATCTTGTTTTTTTTTTAAATTGTCTGTTGCTCATAACACTGAATTTTTGCTGCTCTCATAGTTTGATTTTTCTCATACCTGTTTAATGTACCTAATTAACTGCATTGGCTCTGATGCTGCCATGATTGTATTCTAGGCCTTTATTTTTTGGTTATATACTGTACTTAGCCTTTATATATATCCTTATTTTTAATTATATAGTGTACCTTCCTAGCTGGGTTATTTTTGGAGGTCGGATTGAGGTAGAATATTACTATGGTGTATCTTTAATCAAGCTGCTAATCGGCTCACAATGTGCTCCTAAGAGTAAGCATGCACACAGGTATGTTACAATTGTTGGGATTAGTTTTGCACCTTTCAAAGACGCCCTGTAGTTATACGTATCTCGCAAGAGTATACTGCTACTAGAATCATCCACTGAAATTAAATTTAACTAGCATTATACTCGCGGCTGTTTTTTAAGTGCATTATTCAATGCATTTGGCCTTAGAGAATTTATACGTGGATCACGCCCACTGTTTTTTGGATTTCAGGCTGCAGGTACTTTCAGCTAAGGCGACTATTTTGCGCCTTTTTAACCTATAACATATTCCTGCGGCTGAGTATCAGATACATAGTTGCCAACATACTACTCAATCTGTGCTTCTAATTTATTTCTTATCTGAATAGATAAGCACAGTATTCAATTGCTTATGGCCTTAGAGAATCGTAAGTGAATCACGCCCACAGCTCTCTGGATTTCAGGCTACAGGTACTATCAGCTAAGGCGACTATTTTGCGCCTTTTTAACCTACAGTGTATACTTGTGGCTGGGCATCGGATACATAGTTGCCCACAAACTACTTTACCGGTGCTTCTAATTAATTCTTATCTGAATAGAGCCAGTTCCACCAGTAATCTCTCAGGGGTCCACAAAGACAAGGCAGGCTACGAGGCTACTGAAATGCCTCTACGTACATAACACTACCAAGAGGATTTTTCTTAAATTCTCCTCCTCTCCTAAATGCCAGTAAAGGGTTTTTAATCACACAAACATACACATAGAGGATAAGTAAAAGGGCTAGGACTAAATGTACCCCTTCCAACAGTACTAATAAAAAGGGCTGTTTATTTGTTATTTTTTAAACTTGTCTTATATTGCTGCTGGCAAGGCTCTAAATTCATTTACATTCTCTGATGTACTTCTATTCACTGCTGTTGCTGAATAGAACAGAATTGCTTTAATCTGTTTTCAATATTTACTGGCTGTTATCTACAGCTCTATAATGTGTTTATTGCTGTCTTCAAAGTCACTACTTGTATTTACCTAGTCTGACTTCATTAGATTAGCTGCTGCTGATAATTGGAACAGGATTTGTTTTTATTTTTTTAACTGCTGTTTATATCAATATATTTGATATAAAAATAATCTTAGTGCTGCTACCAAAGTCTTAATTATGTATTACTGCTAACCAGCTGTTATGTCCCTGTGTATGACTGTTAATCTCACTATGCATCATGGATTTTTGTAATGTACATTAGATACTACAAGAATTGTGGCAGGCTTTGAATACTAATATTTTGTGAAGTTCTATCTTGCTTTTTTTATATGTCTCTTACCCCCTATCTTGTCTCTTTTGCCTCCTAAGTAACTCTACCCACCTAGGGCTTCTAGTGCTAGTCGGCAGGAAGCTAAGAACCCTCTCCACATATCAGCGGGTCACCTCCTTGCATATCAAGCCAACACTCCCTTATCAAGGATAACAGTAAAGTATGTCTGCTGAATAATTCCTACAAGAAATACTTACTTTTGACTGTACCAAAATATATGTATACCTAGGCCTGAGCTAGGATAGCCAGCAGCTTTTGCGTTTCCCCCATACATTACCTTTTCTATCTATCCCTCCTACCTGTATAGATACCCTCCTGTTTTATCGCTTTTACTCACTCTCCTATTGTAGGCTACCATTCTCACTCACTCCCAATCTAGCCTGCAATACTAGAATCGTCCACTAGGTGTTGCCCTATCTCCAGATATTTTACTACTCCCCCCTTTTTTTCTCTCTTTTTTACCTCCTTTCCCCAGCTCTGAACTTCAGCAGTCCCCGAAGTGCTACTTAGCTGTTACTTTTTTCTTCCTTCATTTCTACTGCCCACTGACACCTCTCCAGTTCTCTCTCCTTTGTTTTTCCTTTCCACCTCTAACCTCCTGACTAGAGACTCCCTTAGCCCTATTTCTACTCCATTCTACCACTGGACTCAACCTAGCTGAAACTGTTTCAGTATCTGTTTCTACCCACTCCGTTCACCCTGCGGGCTCACTCCGCTCCCTTCCCTACCCCCAATTCCCACACACCCCCAAGGGCCCTACCTTTATACTTCCTAAACCACACCTCTTCCTCCTCCACTTACTCCCCAAACCACACCCCTACCTCTCCCATCACTCTCCAAACGCATGTCTTCCTTTCCCCACTTCAGTCCTATCATACCTCGTGTTCTTACATTTCCTCTTCATAAACACTCTTCTCTCTATCCTTTCACCCTACACACTCTCCTGTTACCTATTTCTACTAATATTACCCTTTCACTTCTCCCTTCCATCCACAACAAACACTACCCACTCTCCCATCTCCGCCCTATACATTTCAAGCTTCTACCATCAAATAGCCAGTATCTACTCATAAAATGAAGAATCAACACATCCCACCCTTTATCACACTCTTACTAACAATCTCACTACTACCTCCTTTAATCCTCACCCATCTATTCACCTTCTTTGAAAACCCACTAGACCCAATCCAAAACTATCCCAAGAAAGAAACCATCTCTCCAAACTCACATCTACAATTTACACATGCTAATATAACATTCTCATCTAACTACATACTTCCTAAATATCATAGAACACAACACACAAAATACAACAACCTAAACCCCAGGAAATGTCTATCTCATTATAGTAGAATCCATAACCTATACTATCTAAACCTACTACTCTCTTTAAAGGATGGTGACATCCACCCTAACCCAGGGCCCCCAACTACTCATTTTTCTCCCCTCAACTCCAAAATATGTCCTACCCAAGCCTTTTTCAAACAATCTAACTCCCTTTTTATTGCTCATCTTAATATACGCAGTATAAACAATAAAGTAACTCAACTCCAAGCCCTAACTGAACTCAACTCCTTTGATATACTCTGCTTAACAGAAACTTGGTTAAAACCTACAACCAAAGACAATGAGATCATCCCACCTGGATATAATATCCTAAGACTAGACCGAACTTCCAAAAAAGGTGGAGGAGTTGCTATCCTATATAAACCTAGCTTACAATTAACCACTCATAACTGCAAACCACCTCTAGACTCCAATGCAGAAATTCTTATCTCCAAACTTCTTATTAACAATGCCAAATCCATCTATATCGTTTGTATATATCTACCTCCTGGTAATAACATAGCAACCATGGAAAATATACTTTGCTGGCTATCCCAAAACCTGCCTCAAGAAACCATCATTCTAGGTGACACAGATATTGACTGGACCTGCTTCTGCAGCAACCTCCCCTCAAGCCATATAAACCTATATGTGTATTTCCAAACCATTACTTCCCCTACCAGGATAAATAAATCCAACAAGAAATCAAGCTTATTAGACTGGATTCTCATTAACCATCTTCCTCATACTTATGACTCAGGAACCCTCCCTGATGATTTAAGTGACCCCTCTCTTACCTATATCATCAGACATAAAACCAACTTTCCCTCTCCAACATCCATTAAAAACATCAGATCTAAAAAGAACTTTAACCCTGAACTTTTCCAGATGGAACTAAAAGCATGTAACTGGTCACCCTTACAAAACCTACCTTTAGATGAAGCCGTTAGTTACTTTAACTCCAACTTCCTTGCCATCCTGAACCACCATGCCCCTACCAGACAAATTAGAGCTAAAAACAAACATGCTCCATGGCTCTCTAAAGAAACCAAACAAAAAATCAATGCTAGAAACAAACAATGGGCAAAATGGAGAAAAACTCAAAACCCTATACACCAACAAACCTTTAGACAACTAAGAAACCAAACAAAAAAAGCTATAATATCTGACAAAAAACTACTACCTCCTATCCCAACAAGCCAGTCAAAACAAGCCAAAGAAATTTTGGTCTAGTATCAACCAACTACTTCATCCAGGTCAATCCACCACTCCTAACCCTCAAAACACTGAACACAAAACACCAATAAATATAGCCAATGATTTTAATACCTTTTTCACTGACACTATACAAACACTAGCTAGTCTGCTCTCACCTAACAACTTTACTTTACCTACTAATAAAGCAACCTCTCCCCCTTCTTTTCACTTTCAATCCATCCCAACATCATATATACTAACCCTTCTTCAGAAATTGAAACCATGCTGTTCCTCAGCAGACCAACTACCTGCTGAATTCCTACAACTAGCCGCTAAAGCTATTGCCTATCCAATATCTATCCTGATCAATAGAACTATTACCGAAAGTTATATCCCTACTTTATGGAAAATTTCCCATATTATCCCCCTCCACAAAGGTGGGCAATCCACTGAACTCTACAACTATCGTCCCATTGCCCTCCTCTCACCTCTGGCAAAGATCATGGAAAAATGCATTCACAGACAACTACTTCACCATCTAACACAAAATAATTTACTAGCCAACTGTCAGCATGGTTTTAGACCTTCACATAGCACCACTACTGCCCTTCTTTCCTTCACAGATAGTATCAACAAACACCGCAATCTAAACAAACTCTCTTCTGCCCTATTTATTGACCTGTCTAAAGCTTTTGACATGGTAAATCACCAAATTCTCATCACAATACTAATATCCCTGTCACTTGATACATCCTCCATAAAGTGGTTCCAGTCTTACCTTGACAAAAGACAACAGGCCGTACTATGGCACAAGTCTCTCTCTACTCACTTGCCAAGTCAACCTTGGTGTCCCCCAAGGATCCATCCTTGGACCTCTACTTTTTTCCATTTTCATCAATGACCTTCACCTTGCCATCCCCCAAGCCACATGCATACAATATGCAGATGACTCCACACTAATATGCTCAGCCCCCTCCTCTTCTGAACTTCTCTACCTTACCCAACAAGTCTTTAACACAGTTGAGCAATGGTTCACACATAGATGCCTTCTCTTAAACACCAAAAAGACTAAACTCCTCCTTTTCTCTCCTACTAGAAAATCCCCCCCCCCCATTGGATTTCTCAGTTAACTCTACCAATAAAACTATTATATCCCCTGAACCTACCACCAAACTATTAGGAGTCACCATTGACAATAATCTAAACTTTGATATCCATATAAACAATATTATAAAAACTGTCAACAAAAAGTTAGGCTCTCTATATAGGATAAAATCATTTCTCCTACCTTCAGCTCGAACCACAATAGCACACACTCCTCTAATCTCTCCTCCTCTTCTATATGCCTCACCTATTTTTACTAAACTATCTAAAAATAATCTCAGCAAACTGGAAATGTCCTACAATAACATCGCCAGATTTGCAACAGGTAACCCATTTAGAACCCATCACTGCCTTAATTTAAAACAGCTAGGATGGCTTGAACTACAAAATCTAATTAAATACCATCAACTAACTATAGCTCACAAAACCCTTTACACACCTTCCAAAACACCTATTCTTTCCACACTAATCACTCCCTATAAAAACCTAGATTCCTTAAGGTCTTCTCAGAAACTCCTAGCACATACTACAAAAACAAACAACAAGGCTGGTGACTCACTCTTTTCTAATATAGTTGGAAAAGCCTGGAATCTCCTACCAAACGAACTCTCCACACTTCCCTCACTTTCCTGTTTCAAAAACAATCTGAAAGTGCATCTCAAAACTCACTGGCTATGCCCATGCTCTAAACCTGACTAGCCCAAAAGTCACTAAATACTCTGATCTTCCCATCCCATCTACTCATCTAAAGAAACTTCTTCCTTATAAAACTAGTTCTACTAACTATCACTAGAACACCTAATCTATATCACTTTCATTTGCTATGACTGTATTCTACACTGTAAATTTTGGGATTTTAACTGCATCCTTTGTTATGCCTGTATTCTACACTGTTATTTTTTTTTTACTATGATAACCTGTAATTGGCACTGTAAATAGATTTGTTTGTCTTCTATATCCGTAGATAGAATTGTGTTAAATTCATTGTCTTACCTAGGAGCTTATCTCCCCGGGCCTCTACTGAAAATGGACATGTATCCAGTTAGACTATCCCGGTAAACAAATGTAAAATAAAATAAATAAAATAAAATAAATATAGGCCATTTTTATACAGCATTAGCAACCTTCACACAGCCTATCGGTTTTGTCACAATGTCTCCCTGTCTGTGCCGCTTCCTTTTCAGAGTATTTCAATCACTGGTTGATGCAGTACAGCAAACATAGGAACCGTGAGACGTTTATATGTCATCATCCATCACATTAACCCCATTACAATCTACATACAACCAGCCTATGATGCCTTGCAGCATTGCTACTTCCTTCTGTAAGGATGTGACATATGCTGTCAAAGGATGTTGACCTGTAGTCCAGAATATCCACATAGTCATGACATACAAAACCACACTAAGCATCCTTGAAAAAATATCACGTTGTACATTCAAATCATTTCACATGGGACGGCTGAATAATAATGTGTAGCTTACTTATCTGAAAAAAAATTTCAATCTACTGATCTCCTCCTGTAAAAGCTCAATGGTCCTAGCCTGATCGGGGTGAGGATTACATCACAAAAAAAATGTCATGTTACATGTTGATAATCACGGTTTAAATATACTGCGCTCATTATTATTTACAAGATGACAAGAGAATAGAAAGTCACATTTGGATAAATGAGGTTGCATGCTGTGAAGGTGCACACATAGCCCGTCTCATAGAAGAGTTACTCCCGAGTAAGGTGTGAGCCGCTCCTGAGCAACTTGGGAGATTTCTGTTGTAGGAGTCGCACCCAAAAAAGAGAAACTCGAATGAGATGCACATCCTACTAATGCTGCTGTAGACAGCAAGTGTATTACATGCAGTTGTGGTTGGCAAAAATCGAGCCGAGTCCATCCGGTGCTTCTTTATGCCTAGGATTACTTATTTACATACAGACAACACAAGAGAAAGTTGAGTGAGGAAGAAATAAGCAGCATGCTTGGGTGTGCAACATCAGTATGACTGTACTGGGAATGACTGATATTTACCAACGGGAATGTCGGCACTGAACTCAAAATTGACTGTAAAATTATTAACCTTAGGTGTTAGTAAGTACCTTTTCAGCATAGACTTTACAATAGTACCTTCCTACAATTTCTATAACAGTCGGCAGGCCATCATTGAGAGAAATAATTTCCATTTCCTCACATTTGCAAGGCTAAAAAATGTAACTCATAAAAATGTATACTGAGGGAAATGTATCAGTGATGTGACATAATATATATTTGTCAGGGTTTAAAGTGCCTGATGTCTTCCAATGAACCTGTGACTTGCACATGTGACATTAAATTGCCATTTAATGGGTTTACGACTAGAGTTAGTATTGCCCAATCATAGTGGTTCATCAAACTTGTAACAGTGATAATTGCATGCCACCAACTTCTTTGTACACAAAACAAGAAATGAGATGTAAAAAAAAAAGCATGAATGCCTTAGTGACACATTCTTATTGATTTACTGACTCCATGATACCCACAGAAAGAGTCTATAAGAATGCTGGGCTGATGTTAAATGTTTACCTCCAGTATCAGCCTATGGTCAGAACACTCACCCTGACTGTGTGAACTGAGACATTTCTACTCCATAGAAAACGTAGGTGTACAACCACCTGGCTGGGCACTTCCATGCGTGTGTGGTTGTCAGAGAAAACAAACAACCTGACATCAATATTACCTGCAGGAATCCAACCATCCATCAACACTTATAAGTTACACTATTATCATTCCTACAGCAAGATAGTTTATGTTGATATGTGAACATTCTGACATTGTAGAGCAGACAGGCCTTACTGACAAGAGTGTCAAACAGACAAAGAGATAAGTAACTTTCACTTTAATGGTCCAACTGCACTTCACCCTCCTTCATTGGAGCATGTTGACAATTCCACCTTTGTGGCCATTTAAGCCACTCATCACTGACAAATCATGTCTCCTTATCACCAAGTGCTTTCCATCATTTCAGACGTGAGACATGCTCCTCAATCAGAAGGGTTGGTATCTGGTGGTGGGAATGGTGCTATTGTGGACTGTATGCGTCTCTGGCCATCTTCGCTCAGTATGGAGTGTGCTACGACACTGCTAGTGCTGGTCATTCTGTGAATCAATATCATCTTTTTCAGATCACTAAAATAGCTGTAGTCTTTCTTAACTTTACAACGAGTTATGGTCCACCGTGAGCTTTTCTTATTGAACTTACAAGAACACCTGAAATAAGGAAAAATCAAAATGAGGGTTACATTTTGGAATCGCGTTGCCTGCTTTTCGTTACAGCATGATAGCATCATTATACTGGAGCTGATCAAAACTCGGCTTATGCCCACAAACAAGTGGTGTGTGTATGGCAATTATCCTATCTGTTTTGCATATTCTCTTTGCTTTACTAATTACATCACTGACAGTTGAGACTGGCCTGATATTTGTTCTTGAGGCATCGACTCTCTTGAGTGTCTAAGCTGCCCTATCCCAATGTAGCAGACAGTGAAATAAAAAGAGTTGCCAGACTATTTTAAAGTGTTACACACAGTAGGTATTGCACAACCAGAATATTGGTTGATATACAGTTTGTATCACTGAACACAACAAACTATTTACTGTCCAACAACAATAGATTGATAAAATAGGCAGTACTTACACTACATTACCATGCTGATTTCTCATGTATGGCCTTCCGACATGGATGTTGTGATCAATTGCTGCGAGGTAATTTCTGGCACGAAATACTGGGAATGTGTATGAGTTCCTTTTAGAAGCATACATTAATATGTGTTGGTGAAATTGTTCCAGTTCTGCTGTATGCCTGAAATTGAAACAGATTATATGTCTGACTATTATTAATGTATGACCTGTACATCCAATTTTGTGTTAGTTGTGACCATTGCCATTCGACAGTGCTGATCCTAATGTTTTCTTTAAATAATACAACTGTTACTGTAGTAGTCATCCGCTGACTTGGATCATATCTACTTGGACCAGTCCCACTAATGGGAATGAACAATAGATAAAGACATACATTTCAGAATCCCATTTGGAAATTAAATGAATTAATGAAGGTCACAAAGGGAAGCACACAGTGTCAAAACAATGACATAATTATATTTGTATTTATGCATGAACCATTAATCAGTTTGCTTCATCCATAAGACAAAAATGTGTTAAACACACAAGCTTTCTCAGATGCTGACACCTTTTGATCAAATACTTTGACACAGACAAGGAATGTTCGTTACTTGTAGCTCAAGTAGTAGTGGGCGTTTTTGAATAATTTGTTGTCATAAACAATTTCTTCCAATGCTTTATGTGCAGGACTGTCTGGCTCTATCCATGGAATAGTGCGCTCTTGGCTAAGTTGTTCGTGCTCACATGAACAGACTGCATCTTCTCGACCATCTTGTGTGTTCCACTCATGCTCATCAGTTACATGATGTAAAATGCCACTCCATCTCATCTGCAGTGGGAAAGGACAAGTGCAATAGTCATCAAATTGCAGAAACTATTGATACAAACATGACTGGTATGCAATACACAGCAAAGACATGTGTAGTTCAGATTTACCATAAATTGGTCCACAGTCTCAGATTGTTGACAGCAGTACCAGAAATGGTTCATTATTTCCTTGCACCACTTCCGTAAAACTCTGCATCCACGTAGTTTACCAGCCTGCAAAAAATTACAAAGGTGTAATTTGGCTGAAAGAACTCCAGTAGAAAACACATATAATGGGGGTGTCACTTAGTACTCTCATCCTTGGTTGCATTATACCTGTGTAATTCTTTTCCCTAGATTTTTGGCTGCATGCCATATGTCAAATGAATGCTTTATTGTGGTGAACCGAGTACCTGTGTGAGTAGAGGCATGAGTCATTGTGATGGTTAACATCAGCATTGCCACTGTCTCTATGTTACATGTGCCTTAAAAGCATAAGTTAAGTAAACATGGTAAGGCAATTGTCTGAGGACCCCTTGTCCACCCACACTCCAAGGTTGCAAAAGCAAGATACGTTATGCAAATACAGATGAGCTACCCATTTATAACACCACAGATATGACTGTAATGCTAAATTTGTACTTCCAAGCATATATACGAAACTTGAACATGCTGACTACTAGCCACGTCACTCTTGCAGTTTAAGTAGTCATGTACGGTAGTGCACTCTACAAGAATTTGTATAGAGTGGCCACACAATGCTTATGCAAATATGAGCTACTAATCGGTCATGCTAATTTAGGCATGCCAAGTAAATACTAAACAGGTGTACATGAAATAACTGTCTATATCACAATTTTCTTACATTTGGCAAACTCCACACCATGCAGTTGACATTGACTACAATAGGTATATAGAGCAGGCACATGTGAAAGATGCATCACAAGTCATTACAGTAAAGTCGACACTATCTTGGGATGCTTACGCATTAATTTAGCAATTTGCAGGTGTGCATCAGTAACCACTTCCTCCACATGAACTTCATGTTTCAAAAGGATTTCCATGCATCTTTCAAAGGCAAATTTTTCCATTGCAGTTGAATTTAATTCCGATTGATGCTTATCTATGACTTGCACAAGTATAATTTCTTTGGTAGCAACATCCATACATGTATACATGCAGTACTGGGCTGAATGACCTGGGCTGTCCATACGAGCATCACCTAGATGAATAAGAATACAAACGCCGTTTGTTCCAAAACAAGTGACCAAAAGTGAATGTCATGCGTACAGATTACAGTAATGACCGTTACCCATAATTGTCACTATTGTATTTCTACGTGCTGAAAGCATCTTGCCGACCATGTTCTGCCAGTACTCCTCAATAACTGGTACTATGTAAAGTCTTTGATAACTGAAGAAAGAGGACCGACTCAGAATTGGTAAACCAAGGCAACTTGCAAGTAGCGAGACCTTGGCATAGTTATTTCCCGAGAGACAGGTTGCCGTAGCCAGCATCAGATCTCCAGCATTTAATCCATTTTTGAGTTGTGGCTGGCTGCACCATTGGTACACAGCATGTCCTCCGGAGCACTTCTACCAAATTAAAACATATTGGCACATCATGAGCAAACCATAAGCTACCATTAGTTTTCTGACAGTTATATAGCCTATGTCAAATAAACCACCAAAACTAATGTGATACTTATTTCAATTTAGTACTCAGATATTACAGTAACTTTAGTGTAGGGCATGCACATGAGTAATTACCATTACAGCAACATGTAAGTTACCTTACATGTTGCAGCTAATGCCACAGATAATGTACTGAAAACAACACATGTATTGTCTTCAGTGCACATGCTGCCTTACATAAGCCTTGGCTGACCTACAACAGTCAAGTGTTTCTCATCCACGGCTAGTACTGGCTGCCAATGCATTCAACCATAATATGTTGAAGAGTCTGTTACTAATTTGTTTCGGTTTAGTTTATGAGTGTCGTTGTCTTCTTTGTTTCAGGCTGCCTCACTACAGCAATACCTTCTATGATTAAGTTTGACATATGATGCAATGAGTTGTGTGGCAGCAATTGTCTGCAACAGGAACTACATGACATCTGTAATTAACTGAGCTGGAAAAAGTATGTGACATAATTATACGCTGCCTATTATCAGCAACTCTGAAAATCAATTGAGACTAACACAAATAGTATTAGTTCAAGGTGTTAGGCACTGAGGTAATTTGAAAAACTTACCCATTCCAGTGTGAGGCAAGATCCTGAAATTGAACTGGACAGTGAAACCTTTGCTCTGCATTTTTGACAACGGTGGAAAATACAGTTTTGAGCAAGTTGAAGAAGTTTCTCCTGATACACCAGCAGCACTGTAGACTGTGAGAGTGATTGAGCTTCACTGTCGTAATCATTATTCACAGTTGATGTAGCATCTGATAGATCGAGGCTGTCAGAATTGCATCCTTCTTCACACTGTTCAAATTCATTGTCAGTATCATTGCAATGTTCAGGGTCCCTGCACAAAATTAATGTTGGAGTGTATGGCATGATCATAATTACAAGGGAGAAGGGATGATCATAATTAGAAAGGTGAATGGATGAAGACGAGATGAACCATTATTGACATGACAAGAAAAACAGAAAATGATAATGTAAATAAACTATCAACATAGATGTACCAGTTTGTGCCCTCCTGACTGGAGACTAAAGAGTCCACTGTTCCTGAAAGGTCGTCTTGTGGTGCATTGCTGGTCCAATCAAGACATCTGCATATAATAAAAATGATAATATTTGAAATGCATGTAGGTATTGCATGACAGGTATGATTATTATGAAGTTGCAAAGTAGAAGTGGTAAGGGTACCTACCTTGCCACAGGCCGACGTCCCACAACGTTATCAGGACTGCTATTTGGTGACTCTTCGGTAATAACAGTAGTAACTTGGAGTGTTTCTTCACCTGATAAGCTTTGTTCATGATCAACTGAATTGTTTCTAAAAGGAAAAATATGGGAAATATGATAATTTAGTATTTACAACTTTAATGGAAGCCTCGGTGGTGCAGTAGTAGCATTGTAGTCTCACAGCAAGAGGTTCTCCTGTTCTAGTCTCAGCCGGAGCGCCTTCTGTGTGGAGTCTGCATGTCCTCCCTGTGGTCGACTGGCGTTTGAAGGATATGCGTAGAATGGTCGTGCCTTCGCTGATGGTTGGGTGTCGAGCTGGCACCTCGGCACCCATAAAAAATTTAATGCCATTCATTAGCGGGCCGGAGTTCGGCAGTAGCTACCCCTAACCAGGAAAAGCAGAAAGAAGAAGAACAGCAAGTATTTACAACTTTAAACATTCCTGACTGCAAAAGTCAAGGACATTGCTTGGAGTTTTAAATTTTTGTTAATTGAGAGCAATTATTCAATTTATTTTGATATATATTAGTGGCACTAGTTCACCAGTCTGATGAAGTCAATGTGGGTCATTGGTGAATTGGTTCTACTGTTTTTGTGCTGTGGTTGCTGTTTACTTGTGCGTTTGGAGAATAAACCTGGAATTACATCTTGGGCAGTTTGGATATCGTTCATTTAGTTATACTAGTTTGGTGTTGTACTGTCTTGGTTCCTGGTTGGGTCTACATGGAGGACGGTACTCCTACTGCCGACATCATGGTCTTACTCCAACGCATACATGAGCAGCTTGGTGAGCACACGATTCAGATTCAGAAATTGATGGAAAGGGAAAATCCTGTTATTTTACCAGCCTCTGGAAGCAGCCTGGGGTTGCCGCTGACTCAATGTACCCCTGAGGTTATTTCTACGAACCCCGGGGGGAGAGGTACTAGTGAGGATCGTGATTTCGTTCGTCCAAATGTGGGTAAACCCAATTCTAACATTCTTGATAAAACACACTTGTTGCATTTGAGCAACAAATGGAAAGAAAACGAATATGAGTTTCAACAAGACAGCGCCCCAATTATTAAAAGAAAGAATGTGCCAGCGAGATCATTAATGGATCTTATGACAACTTTTGAAAAAAAGTTGTTCAAGTTAAAGAGAACTTACATAGAAAACAGTTACCTTAATAGAAATATAGAGTTGAGTATGGTACCTAAGGGCCTATGGGTCTGGCGGTACCCCAATGGGTGTGAGAATTATCCTGACATGATTACTGAACTGCATCAATTATTTGATGAAACTGGTATTAAAATTTTGGGGTTAATGGTCAAATACAATAACAAAAAAGTTGACCAATTGTTGGAGGAACTCGAAGAGCTAAATACTAAAATTACTCAAGATTTGTTATTTGAGCAACACTATAATAATTATGTACATCTCATTAAGGACATTGAGAAGAGCTGTGAGGCAATATATAATAAAAAAACTTTTGAAAATACAACGGGACATTAAAACCTATGAGAACGGGTGTATTTATCCGTTTCATGGCCAATCAGAAGCGAAGACGAGATGACGTCAATGAGAGGGAACAGCCTCGTGAGAATAATAACCGGTGTGGTATGGATGAGGACCCTTTAGGGGAGGGCCTAAGACGATCAGAACGTCTACGGAACCAAGGAATGGAACACGACGAGCACCAAGGAGCATGGATGGGGGCGCGAACGAAAAACAAGAATGTGAGCGGCCCACAGAAGGGATGGACAAAAGTTACCAGAGGGCTGTAAGTACGCCTTCCAAATTATTCATGGTCAATAATAACGTGCTTTATTTGGACAGTGAGAGAGACAATATAGTGCGGGGACTTAGATATACATATACTAACTTATGATAACTAACTTATGATAACTATCGTACCCCTCAATGTAGTAACAACGCTAATATTGTTTTATTACAAAGTGGAAATGACATCAAAGTAAATGTAGATGGTACGGACACATTGCTTGAATTTAATAATGAGTCTTTTGACAATGTAATTCATGATGTGGATGCACTTTTGGATATCATTGTACCTGACAATTTAGGGGGAGGGGGTAACTCTTTGAATTTTTATAGTGACGCACATGGTGTTGATTTTAATGTGTGCAATAACAAATATTTGGGTACTCCATACAATGGTACAAACAACAAATATTACAACCAATAACAATGCGATGTATGACACTGTTTTGATGAATTTGAGTACGCATTTTTATGTGAGTGATTCCATGGTCCCTTTGGACAGTGAAAAAGGTAACAAAACAGTGTTTGAATATAATATTAACCAAGGTATATCAATACCTGTAGTAACAGATGTAGATGACAATGGAGTTAGTAACAGTTTTAATGACATTAATTATGTTATTGACCAGTTAAATATACAAAATGATGTGTTATTTGATGATAATCTGTGTTTACAATCTGATTCTGTGTCTATTGTGAATTTTTACGATGAATTACTTGATGAGGGCAGTACTTCAGTAATTTCAGTACATTGTGAAGGAGTTTTAAGTAAACCAAAGGTAATACAAAATACAAGGCAAGATTTTAAGGTGTACAATTACTCTAGTATTGATATTGATAGCAAACACGCTGATTTATTGTCCAAAGGATTTAACTTTGTGCCATGTAGAAGGGGGAATATTGTTGATTCTTTGATAGAATTAAAACTCTTTACTCGTAAGATGAATCTGAAGTTGAATTTCGAGGAAGATAGAAGTATTAGTAATAATAGTGGTGTCACAATATTAAAAAAACCTAGCCTATTTAATCCTGTTATGAATCGGGTAGTGGCAACTTTTGAAAATATTTGTGAGCAGGAGTTTAGGGAATATTATAGGCACAGACAACATGAATTTAGATTTAATTTGACAAAAAATGAATACGACACACTGACATTGTTGAGTAACATGGATTGTATACGCATTATGAAACCGGATAAGGGCAATGGGGTTGTAGTAACTAATAAACAAGACTACAATAGCATCATGATGTCCATGTTGTTTGATGATAATTATAATGAAGTTAGTATCAATGAAATCAATATAGCCTACCATAAGATAGACTTGGCCCTGGATGACATGGTTTTTCAAGGAGAGATTACGGAAGATGAACATGAATTTATGATAAATGAATGCCCTGTAGTAAGTGGTATTTTTGGAATACCCAAAATTCATAAGGGGCTCAATAATGTAAAATTCAGACCAATAGTAGATGGAAAACGCAGTAAAGTCAGTTTCATTAGTCAGTTTCTAGACTAACAGTTAAAGAAAGGTCTTGGAAAAATACCATATATTGTCAAAGGTTCTTGGCATTTTTTGGAAATGATTAAACATTTGGTGATACCTAAGGAATTTTACTTCGTCACTATTGATGTCTGTAATTTGTTTAGTGTGATTCCTCATGACGTGGGTCTAGATTGGTTAGAGGAACAATTGTATGTTACGGGGGTCTATGAACAAGATAATGTTAACGCATATGTTAGGCTTATGGATATTGTACTGAAAAACAACTTTCTATATTTTGATGGTCATTATTTTAAACAACTAACTGGCGTAGCTATGGGGGCAGCTTGTGCCCCCATCTACGCCAATTATATTATGGCTTATTGGGAAAAAGAATATGTACATAAAAGTGAATTCAGTCCATATATTAAAATTTATTTGCGATTTTTGGATGATATTTTTATTATTTGGACGGGTGATAAATCACTGTTGGACAACTTTATCCAATACATCAATAATACGGTATGGTTTTTGAAGTTCACATATGAAATTAACACTGACAAGGTAGATTATCTTGATGTAAGGTTAATATTTGATAAAAAGGAAGGTAAAATGAGATCAACAATATATAGAAAACCCACTTTTTCAAATTCGTATCTACATTTTGACAGCTGGCACCCTAGCCATCAGAAAAAAGCCATAGTGAAAGGGCAGATGGTTAGGGCAGCACGCATGGTCAGTGACAATTTGGACTTTCAACAAGAATTAGACTTTATTATAGGAATGTTTCTTAATAGAGGTTATCCGAAGCAACTATGTGAGGATTTAAGGAAAGAAATTCAGCAAAAAAGAACAAATAACGTGTTGGTTCCAATAATGATATCAGACATAGATCAATTCGGATACTCTAAAAGCAATATTGAACAAAATACATATGGTAGCGACACCATTTTGTACATTCTTAAGTTCAATGGGGATTCAGAGTTTATAGTTGAAACCGTTATGAAATATTGGGAGGTATTTCACAAAAGTAAGGAAGCACATTCGCTTTTTTTACAAAAGCCTAAATTTGTGTTCAAGAAGGACATGTCACTGAAGGACATTTTTGAGAAAGGTTCAGCTGAGTGTAAGGTAGTTAGCAATAAAAGTAGGGGTAATTTTAAATGTGGTAGATGCACCACATGTAAACATATTCTGACAACAGGACAAAAAATTAGTGTAAACAATTGTGTTGTTACAATTAGTGGTCATTATGACTGTTATACAACAAATTTGATTTATTTAGCTAGATGTCAAGATTGCAGGGCATTTTATGTTGGGAAGACCTGTAGAAGGTTCAGGGACAGGATAAAAGAACACATCTTGGACATACAACATAAAAAATCTATTAATGCTCTGGCAAGACATGTTATAGCTAATAGTACCCATAATTTTAAATTCTGTGTTATACAGCAAGTGACATTGGATCAACAGGGGAGAATCACCCAGTACCATCTTGATATGAGCGCGCTCATATGGCAACTTAGGCTTGATGCATGCAGCTATCCAGGGTTGAATGAATATATTTCCATCAAGCCCTGGCTTAGACTTAAAAATATTAAAGGTTGTTAGTTTTCACCAATGTTAATATTATTGACTTAATACTTTACACAACATGTTCTTTTTATATTTCAATTTTAATATTGTTCATTTTTATACATTTCCTTATATCATTAAGGGAATATGTGTATAATCATCTTGTTGATGGATTATATTGCAGTATTATTGTGTTTATTGTGCATTATTGTATTTGACAATTCACAGTTTGCTTTTAATACATATCTTCAGAATAGGTTTTGTTCATTTTGAGATATCATATATGTTTAGTATTTTTTTATGTATGGGATTAAATTTATGAATATTATATGTTTATATAGACATATATTTATATATTACATCATATATTTTTTCATATATAGCAATATTTCAAAATGTATTTTAACAGTGTAAAACTGAGCATATTTAGGGTCATCGAAGGGTTACTCTGGTTATTGCTTGGAGTTTTAAATTTTTGTTAATTGAGAGCAATTATTCAATTTATTTTGATATATATTAGTGGCACTAGTTCACCAATCTGATGAAGTCAATGTTTTTGAGATGAAACCTGGGTCATTGGTGAATTGGTTCTACTGTTTTTGTGCTGTGGTTGCTGTTTACTTGTGCGTTTGGAGAATAAACCTGGAATTAAATCTTGGGCAGTTTGGATATCGTTCATTTAGTTATACTAGTTTGGTGTTGTACTGTCCTGGTTCGACATTGCATGTGTTCCCTGTCACTGATACTTGCCCTGTCTTGTCGTAGTCTGCAGTCGTAACTGTTATCATGGTGGAAGACAGTAGTGTGCTCCCATACAAATCACGTGAATGATTCCGGAAACACATTGGTGTGGATTGTTGAACTGGAGAAAGTCGCTCATTATGCTGCAAATCTTTTTCTGTGGAACACTTGTCATATCTGCAACATAGTAACGGCACATGTCACTACAAATGTGAGAAAGTAACAATCTAATAAGTGTAACAGCAATAGAGCCATAGTCAATTACAGCAAAACTTACTTATCCAGAAGGAGACTGGCAACTTCTGTGCGAGTCAAAAGTCGCAATGACTGCTTCAAAGTGATCCATCTTTCAAATTCAGTACTAATGGCTATACTTGTTCGGTTACGCTTGGCATCTCGTGCCTTCTTTGCTCTTTTTTGAGCAGAGTCTGTAACTGTCTTTCTTTTCCCATCCATCTAGCTGTTGTGTGTAGTTTGGGTATTGACAGTGCTAATATTTAAACCACTTATAAACAGGAAAAACTTTGACACTGCAATATTCATAAATGAAATGAAAGCAGTTGACTGTTCAAAACTAAAAAATGTACCATTACAATAGGCTATAGCTCACTTCAACACTAAATTCCTAAATGTCTTTGATCCCCATGCTCCAGCACGTAGAATAAAATCTAGATGAAGCACAGCACCATGGCTCACAAAAGATGCCAAATGTAAAATCAAAACTAGAAACAGAGCCTGGGACAGCTGGCGAACAACTGAAGGCCGACTTGATGTTCTAAAATATCATCAACGCAGGAATGGTCCAAAAAAAATATTTTACTAGATACGAAAAGCTTCTACATAAATCTCCTACAAAAACAAATAAACAACCCGCAAAAGATCTGTGCCGGCTTAAACCAACTACTTCATCCAGGTCATTTTACAAACCCAACCACAGCTAACCACACGCATAGTTCCCCACAGACCATAGATGGCACTTGAAACAATCACAGTTCATATCAAATCAAGTAACCACCCCCCCAAGATTAAACCACACCCCTAATGTACCCACTAATCAGCCCCAATTTAGCTTCCAAACAATATCCACTATTTTTATCAAAACACTGATAAAAAACTGAAACCTACCACCCTCGTTGCTGACCTCCTCCCTGCTCAGTACTTAGAAATAGGTGCAGATGCCATTGCATATGCCATATCTATCCTTATCAGCAGAAACTTATCTGAAAGCACTATCCCCTCCCGCTATAAAATATCCCACGTCATCACACTCCATAAAGATGGTAGTTCTCAGAGAGTTTGACAGTGTTATACACAAAAGCAGCACATCACTATTGCTAATCATCACCCATGACTTCCACATAGGCTATACCCTTGATGCATGTCAGCATAGTATGGACCTGCATTGCTATCCTGCTCCTGATGTGTCATATTCCACACACTGAGGGCCAGTACATTGCATAAACATACATTCAACATCCTTGTTTCTGTGGAGAGGTGACACTGTCCATGTTCCTTGCAAATGGGATGTCACTGGTGCTCCAGCTTTACTTACAAACACTGTGTAATGGAGGTGGTAGCATATGGCTGTGTTCATGTAGGATGTGGACAGGTATTTACACAGGTGCCATGTGCAGTTGCTTTTCCTGACGTGTATTACATAGTATGGACACACTCTCTGATGATTGGAGGTGTTTGTGTGTTGTGCATATCCACCTACAGTGATGGTGAGCCACAGTTGGGATGTGTGTGCTACAGTTGTCCGCAGCACTTTGCCTGTACCTTTGGTATGTGTGTATGTGTACAGCCAACATTGCACGATCATACCATTAAGGTCTGGGACAGACTACTGGAAGCTATGTTATGAAGGGTGGTGGTGAATATTGATCAGCAGTATGGTGTAATGCCAGGAAAGTGCAGTACAGATGTACTGTTAGCTGTGGACTTGGAGACTGCATATGACAGGGTGAGTAGAGAGCAGTTGTGTTGTTGTATAAGGAAGTCAGTAGTGGTGATGGTATCTGTACTACAGGAGATGTCGAATGGTAGTGTGACAGCATTGGTGTCTGTCATGGGAGTGACAGGTATGTTTACGGTGAGGTTTGGAGTACATAATGGTTCAGCTATTACCCCACTCTGACTCGCACTGATGATGGACAGGCTGACAGACAACATCAGACAGGGTTCACAGTTTACTGTGATGTTTGCAGATCACATTGTGATCTGTCCTGACAGTGGCCAACAGGATGGTGAGACACTGGAGAGGTGGGGTTATCCTCTACAAAGGGGAGTGCTGATGATTAGCTGCAGTATGACAGGGTATATGTGTCTGACTGGGATGGAGGTTAGAGGAATGGTGAGTATGTAGGAAGTACAGTTTGGGAAGGTGCATGAGTTGTAACACCTGGGAGTGACACTGCAGAGTAATGACAAGTGTGAACAGCAGTAGATGACAATAGTGGCAGGCTGGGTAGGTTGGAGTAGGGTATCGGCAGTTATATGCGTCACACAACTATCATTTGAGTGATAGGGAAGGTGTAGAGCAAAATAATGGGACCAGCTATGTCCTATGGACTGAAGACAGTGGCATTTAGAAAAAGACAGGACTCACAGCTGAGCTTGCCACGCTTACACATGGTAAGAATTGCACTGGGTGTCACAGGACTGGACACGATTATGAATATGTATGTGTGTTACAGGTTCACCCCAAGTTGCACAGTTTGTAGAGAGAGCCAGTGAGTACTGGAATACTGCTTTTGTGGATGTCTACTGTGGAGGGCTGCTCACAATATTGGGAATAGGATGGTAAGGATGACAGTGGCAGGTACAAGGTGAAGTGGAAGGCTAAATAGGTTTGCCTATTTCTGAGAGAAAATGTGGAGTTTTTTGATTTAATCATTGAGTTGAAGGGAGATATGTTTTCAAAGGTCTCACCCAGGGTTACTAAGAGAGATGGAGTGAAAGTGAGAAGGGTGTGTATTTTTTTTTTTTTTTGCTTGGTGAGAGGTTTAAGATCAATTTTCCATATCCAAGGCATGGTGTTGGTAGACAGGATGTATTATATTTGTGTTGTAGGGCTTTCACAATGAAACCCTGTCTGTGGTGCATCAATTAAGACTGACTGTGCCAGGGGGCATCCATTTAACTGAATCTGTTCTAGGAGTAGGATGATGTCCTTATAAATGATTTGTTTGAAATGGAATTGTAAGATGAAAGGTTATGACAGGTACTGAGGGAACTCTTTAGAGCACAGACCGGAGAAACTGTGATGTCACCAAAGTATTTCAGGAAATATTTTGCAGAGGAGGAGGATGTAGTAGGTCTGGGATTTCTATGAAAATTCTGTCTAGATGGAATACGGACTTCTTTACAGAATTTTTGAAACTATATTTTGTCAGTTTTGCAGGTATAACATGGAATGACTTTTGTGTATTCTTATGGCTTTTTTGCCAAGATTGTGTATAACATGGAATGACTTTTGTGTATTCTAATGGCTTTTTTTGCCAAGATTGTGTATATCAGTATAGTAATCTCTGTTTTCATGTGAAGTATTATTGTCGTCGGACAGCACATTGGGCCATCAGTTTTTGTTGTTGCCTCACAGCAAGAGGTTCACTGGTTCAATTCTCAGCTGAGGTGCCCGCTCTGGGTAGCCTGCATGTCTTGTTGCATTTATGTGAGTTCCTTCCCACATTACAAAGACATGTGTCTGGAGCATTTCTCCCCAGGTCTCTGCTGAAAATTGACTCATTCCAAGTCGGACATTCCTGGTAAACAAATGTTAAATAAATCTTTCCAGGTATACTATGAAGAATACTATGAAGAATGGGCAAGCACACACACAGCAAACTAATAACCAAATATGTTGTTTGGAGCAAACAAAATGAAAACCACTTGGAATTATCAAAAATAATTTAATAAGTAAATTGTTACGTGCTTTCCTTTTGTACAATACTTCTGATGAAGTTTTGTATTGTATAAAATTAAAGCACTTAATTTACTTATTAAATTATTTTTGATTACTCCCAGTGGTTTCCATTTAGTTTTGCTCTACACAACATACAATTTCTTTGGTTATTAGATTTTCAGGTATGACAGGCCTCATCTGTTAGTTTGAGAAGTGCATTGAGTTAATAAGCTAATCACTGTTTGAGTTTGGATTCACATAATCTAGTGGCTATGGGAAAACATCTTTCTTGTAGAGGTGTTAAAAGTTCCATAAGGAATCCAGCAGGTTTATTTGGATGTGTAGGGCTAGGGATTGGTGTCCAATCCTGGAATAAGACTGTAGATGTTAGTATTAGACTTTGAGCTGAAGAATAGTTTGGGGAAGGCTTAGGGGATAAATACAGGGTAGAGAAAGAGAAGGGACAGTGATCAATAAGTGAAGATGAGAGAACTGCAATGTTGTATATAGTGGAGGAGCTGTTGGATATGGAAGATCAATTAAGGAGTGGTCTGATGTATCTGTGGGTGAAAATCTAGTTGTATTATTTGCATGTCAGTAAGGGTCTCTGATACAGCTTTATGAATGGGCTAACAAAATAAAAGCCACCTAAGATTAGACTATTTTTGTTTGATGGTAATGGTAAACAATTTCTCTAATTAGATATCTGAGTTTGTGTAAAGTGGTGGGAGGAGACCGATATATGACTTATATTCTTATAGAAGTATTTTTTGTGAGGTGAAATTCAGCTAGAAAAAATGTATTGGACTAATCAAAGCAGTAAACAATGGATTGACAATGCTAGTCCTGTTGGAGGTTTCAGACTCCAATAAATCCTATACTTTCTAATTTTAGGACTATTTTGCATATCACATTATTAATGTGTGCGGTGGATCACTTTACATATATTGATTCCCGAGTCCATTGACATCAAGGTTGGATTTATCTGTTGGCCCTTCCATAAATATGTCCCCCTCACCCTTTTATAGTTTCTGTTCTGATTTCTCTAGATTTATTTCTGTCTTGCTCATTATAACCCATTCTAATAAATGCACCAGAAACATCTGTACATCTTCACTATTAGTTGTTACTGCTACAAACGTCTATCCATCAGCATAGTTGAAACAACAAAGTTTAGACAGTTTTTGGAGATCATACAGATTGTAACAGTAGGTGTCCCAAGATTGAGCATTGTAGAACTCTCATATTAATGTTCACCAAAGTTTATAGACTTTTCAGTTTTAGCCTTTACTCCCCTGTTGCTAATCTAGTCAACCAGACAATTTGCTATTGGACAGGGAATGCCATGCTTTTCTGGCTACACAACACATACGTACATGTGCGGGTCATGAGAGATGAGTCAAGTACTACAGATTAATCCTGCCTGCCCTTTCAACTGCGGGCCAAACGCGGTACTTTCTCTCTCAATTGTACTGCTTTAGTGCCTTGAAAACACCTACTTCACAAGTTCTTCAGTAAAAAAAAAAAAAAAAAACCTCATTGCGGACAATTATGAGTTGATCACACTGGAAGGGCAGGTGTCTGCACACTTTGCAAAGTCGTACTCCTTTAAAATTAAATGAATAACAGACTCTTCATCCAATGCTCGCATCAAACAATGTGCCTAATTCAACTAGGGAGATGCTGTTAGAGGAGGATAGTTAGAAAAAAAATTACATGATGACAGCAAACTCCGCTTGCATCTACAGATGTATTAGGCACGTTTGGTGACAGCATTGCAAAGAAAAGACGACCTTTCAGAACTTGAAAATATACCGCCAAATGTATGATGACAGCAAACTCCGATTGCATCTCTACAGATGTGTTAGGCACGTTTGGTGATGGCATTAAATTCATTGCAAGAAAAGACGACCTTTCAGAAGTTGAATCTTGCCAAATGTATTTTACATTTTTGGGTTTCAACTTATATTTTTTACTACACTATGAAATGGAAAACGCAATGATAGTGGATTTTCTTTTTCATAGTGCAATAAAAAAAATATAAGTCGAAACCGGAAAATGGATGATTTTGGTGGAATTTTTCTTCTATTACCAAAAAAACCCCACACATTTTAAAAGGGGGCAGCGTGCGCTACTGCACCCATGGATAAAAGGCTCTCAAAGCTAAATGCGCTCAAAGGCTAGAAGTCCTACAACGAACAAGCCAGTCAGGAACAGCAGAGACAAACTTGGGATTAAAAACAACATCGTGTTCCCATACAAAATTACAATATAAAATTGTCAGCACTGACAGCATTTTCGGCAGCATGATGGAATGTTGCCGAGAATGCTGTCAGTGCAGAAAAGCAGCAGGTTTAGAAAATACATAAGTACCAAAATACCATGATCTGCACAAAAAGGATTGAACTTACCGTGGGGGTTGTTCAACCGAAGTAATATTTCTTTGAAATAAAGGATAGGAAACACACAATGGTTGTGCTCGTTTTCCCGGGGGAAGGAAAATAGTGGCGGGAAAGTTCATATTTAAAGAGCCGAGGGTAGGGAAGGGGTGTGTATGCTAACGTCACATTCAGGGAGGTACTATACTAGGCAGAATTAGAGCGGGACGCTCGTGGAGTAAAAACAGTGAAATTTGCAAAAACTAAGGGGAAAGGTGCAGAAAGTGACACAGATGCATTTTATATGAAGTGTTCTGGGACCTGCATCTTTGACACTCTCCCTTTAAACTCCAGTGTGTCAAAATTATCTTAATTGATTTTCAGTAGGAGTAAATAAGTTAACAGTTGAATTTGTTACTTTCTTGATTACTGACAGGCTGGAGAACAATTGACCAGAGCTGTGAGTCATAAGGAAAATTTAAATTTGAGAAAATATTTTCACTTTACAAAAAAAAGTAGCTTTTTCATGTTTTCACATTTAATGTTTAATAACGGCACTGAATACTGCAAATTCAGTATAATGATTAAGTTACAGCAAAATAAACGGACAGCATGTGGTCTGCATTCAAGTGCTTTCACTTGAATAGAACAAGGATGGCCAGACACCTAGCATGTAAGGTGTTCTTAATACTGCAGCATGATTAGTTCTTATGGTTAAGACAAAATATTGTACTCTGCACCCGTATCTAGTTTAAATTTAACATTTTAGTAATTAATTCTCAGCATTTCTTGCCAACAGTTGGACTTGTATTATTGTCTGAATGTTTCTAATTTAATTTCCATACTTCACTCTGTTAAAGCTTTCACTTTAATAACATCAGCAAATAACTCATTTTCATGTTTCCAGTCAGCTGGTGGTCATTTTGTGATCACTGCTTCTACCCTGGTAACCAGTTATATTTAACTACTGGCAAATTATTTTGAGCACACTTTTTTTCTTTAACACATGTTTGAAAGGTGTTTCCACATCATATTTTACAAACTTGATTAAGTGGACAATGCTTTCTGCCACACTTACTTTACTACAGGACTTGAATATTTCAAATGCACTTTCTTTTCGTATATCTTATAGCTTATTTCTTGTGCAGATTATTGCTACAGCATGTTCTCACTGTTTCTCATTTTTGCTTTTTTATCTGATTAGTTAGAATTCTGAAATTATGAATAAATGACATTTTTTTCTTAATTTGCCATAATTCCCAGTATCTAATTATTGCAGTTTTATCTTTCTCTTTAAGAGCAAACTTAATACTTTTTTTTCTCAGCAGTGTATTGAAATAGATTGCCTTTTCAGGCTTCTCAGCTATTTGCTTACATTATGGAATAAACTACATTTCTGGATTCACATATTCCAGTTTTCTGTTAGTTGCCTTGCAGTGAGTGAATTATTTAATACATATTGCATTACTGTACTTCTAAGCACAAATTCTTTATAACTGAATTATTTTTTCACTTTTACAAGTACTTCTTCTGGCACAGTACAACATTTGGCTATTTGTTAGAATACTTTTCACAAAACAGAGACACTGTGGTATGCTTCTTTTGTAGTTAGCCTTTTAGAAGAAATGTGTACCACACTGAATCCAATCACGTAGCTAGTCATTAGCATATTTAAAGCTGTGTACCCCACATACAGGAAGATACTAGGGTGAGGGGCTGCATTATTCATAGACAGGGAGGCGGCATGAAAGGCCACAGGCTTGAATTGATCACAGGGCATTGAAGTAGTTGGCTGCACCTTTTAGATCACTGATAAGGCACTGGCTGGAAGGGTTGGGCTCTGCTTACTGGCATAAGAGAAGAGGCAGATGTCTTATAGGTTCATAGGTTGGCACTAGGCTATTGGCCCTAGGGCCTATACAAGCCTAGCCATAACAGTTCCGTGGATATTTCTTCCCACAATATTTACTTCCCTGGACCCCTGTCTAGCAGGGCAACTGATGTGATCCTCTGGGTGAATTTCCCATCTCCCATCCAATCATTAAGGTTCCTTTTGAAGAGGGCCAAGGAAGCCCTCTGCTTGACATGTATGGGCAGTCTGTTCCAGATTGTGGGGAGTCTCTGGGTCAGGGACCTATCCATCCATCATGTTTTGTTCATTGTGATGACAAGGTTTAGATCCCTGGAGCGTGTGGCTCTGAAGGACTGGGATTTCTTTAAGTGAAGCATGTCCTACAGCTCAGGGTTTGACATATCTTGTTAATGATAGGCCTGAAAGTGTGAGGTTATAACTCTGAAGGTTTTGGTGTGCATCAGTTGCTGATGGGTTTGATGATACCATGGCAATGCATGTGTCAATGCCTAGAATGTGTGCAAGTATCTGTGAATGTAGATCACTGACAGGTTAGTGAAGTCTGGCCTGAGACTCTGATTTCTAGATGGAACTCCTTTGCCACTGGGAGAGAAAGGGGTATGGGATCGGGGTGGCCACAGTATGTTTGGTGTGAAGGTCATTGTATCTTGTGCAGCTTTTTGTGCTGACATGTTGGGGCAAGAGACATTGTGTTGTTGTTGGATAGCTGGTAAAAGATCTACACTCCAAGACTTCATAGCATACTCAGTCAAGAGATATTCTTGGAAAATGTACTTTGTTCCTATGTAAGTAAAGGTAACTTGCATAATCTTGGTGTAACTACAGGGAGGTATACATTGGTGATGATGAGTTAGGAATCCATATTTTCTATGATGTTGCTTATGCCTGGTGCTGTGTGTAAGGGGTAATCATCATATAAAAAAGATTTGTATATCCAGAACTGTTAATAAATGTAAAATAAATGTAAAATCAGATCTGATGTTAATCTTCGTTCATTCCTTACTGATGGATGTCGGTTGCGTCCCCGGAACAGAGTTGGCCATTATAACAAGCTCGTGCCAGCCAAAAAACTCTCGAGCTAAGCTTACCCATAATGCCCCTATCACCTCAGATCTCATTTGCCATGTATGTATACTATCAAGATGTCAAGCCAGCTCTCAAGCTAAGTCATTTAAAATTTTCTACTTCTAAAAATTCTTTTTTATTGGTTACTTGCAAAACTTTTTCTTCTCTAGTCATTTAGAGTTTGCTTACCCTCTTTTGTTTTACTTTCTTTACCAAGTTTCTGATATTCTTCATACCATTGCTGGTACAGGTGTCCCTTACCTCTGAGGTAATTCCCAATACCATTGTTGGTATCTTCCCTCCTTTTCTTTTCTCCCTTTCTTTAACTGCTCGGTATTTCTCATTTTACCATTGTTGGTATAAAAAAAAAAAAAAACTCTTTCCTTTCTTTAACTGTTAAGTTGTTGATGTTTGTGTATACTGTTGTTGGGCAGGTGCTTACTGTATATTTGATGGCTGATAAAAAAAAAAGGAACAACTGACTTCAACCAGTGCGATAGAAAAATGCCGAATTCAGACAATCACTTTTCTTGTGTTTATTGCCTCGGGGTACAGCATTTGAAAGTTGAACCTCCTTGCGACATATGTAAGGCCTTTAGCACCCATACCTTGATGGAAAGAAAAAATAAACTGATTCTTAAGGGCCTTCTAAAAACTCCTTTCTCAGAGGCTATTTCTGAGACAGAGGGTTCAACCCCTCCTAAAAAAAGAGCACAAGAAGAGAAGCCATTCTTTTCCTTCAACTCCAAAAATCAGTTAAATCTTCTGAACCAAAGGCAAACATATCTAATTTGACACCAGAAGTCTTGGCAATGGGGTCTCAAACCGCCTTCTACAGTGCCGCCCTCGATACCAAGACCTCAACCAGCAACTATGCTGCCATCCTCGACCCCAATGCCAAAACCTCCCCCATGGTACCTTACAAAATCATCCAGAACTTCATCTACCATGCCACAAATTACAGCTACAGTACAGACTCCCCTTTCAGCACCAAAAATAGTTTTTCCAACTCCAGTAACTGTACCTCCTATACATCTTGCTGGTCCTTTGACCACGGTGCTGAAAGGTGAGGTGTTGCCTCGGACCCGATTTTCCCCATTGGCAGATCCCTTTTTTGGACAGCAGTGCAGCCCCTTTTTAGAATGCCCTGATTCTCTGTCGGGGATGTCAACCCGCTTCTGCAGGAGCCTTTCAGAATTCGACATAGTGAGACTCGTGGATCAGCTATTGGCGGCCAGAGGATTTCCAACTCCTACCAAATTCTCCCTCCCACCCGGAGCCAAGGAATTTTCTCCACAGACTATGACATATATTCTTCCTTTGACCTCCTTGGAGGTATCGGAGCCCTCGACACTGACGCCTACCCCGATACCGGCTTCTTCGGTTCCATTGGTAGACCATGGCTCTGGAGCCCACCCTATGGACTTCGACTCGCTCAGAGCCGAGCCATCCTTGGAATTGTGACTGGGCTTGTCAGCACCATGACCCATGGTAAGGCACCTATTTTTTCCTACGGCACTGTCTACTACAGTTCCAGTTGTCTTGGTGGCACCAAGTCCTCTTATGGCTCCTTCCCTGGTGGTGGGCTCGTGTGAGGGGGTTTGACCCTGTTTCCGAGGTTATCTTTTTCAGTTCAGGGCTCCCATTCCTCTTCGGGCAGGCCCACTTTCCAGATGATGGAGAGGGCACTTGCCTCTACAGGCTCGCAGCTGGTCCCTTCAGCACCGGAGACTCATGTATATCTATCCTCTGAACCGCAGTGGACACAGTCCACTACTCTAGAACATTGAGCATGGAAACCTCAAGATACCCTTTCACAAGGTACTCACTCTTCAGAGTCCTCCTCAGATGCCCAAACTGAGAAGGTACCACTTAAGAGATCATGTAAGAGGAAGCATGTGGATTCCCCCTGAAGAATCCTATACCGAAGATACAGACTATGATGAAGGATACCCACGGTCGCTCCATGAGGATGTCTCATTTGGAGACATACTGGAAATTTTAAAGCAGCAAGGAGACTGGAAGCTCACCAACCCTTCCTTTGAGGAGTCTGTATTCTTGCAGGCTTTCCGTGCTCGACCCTCTAATTCTTGGGTGACTCTGCCTGCAGATGATCTGGTGCAGTTCATCATGCAGCCAGTGTGGAGGAATCCTGGCACTGTTGAACCTATCCCCCAGAGCCCAGACAAAATTATTTCTCCACTGGAAGACAGTCCACATTGGTCAAAGGGCCTACCAGTAGATGCTATAGTGGTGGCAGCAGCCACTAAGAAAGAGCTTGCCGAGGAGAGCCATACTGTCCATCCCCCGAACAGGGAGTCTCGGGCGGTTGACAGGTTAGGGAAGTGGGTGTTTTCGTCATCGACCTTTGCCATTCAGTCCTTGAATTACTTGGCACACTTTACCATACTCCAGAGAGACCTCATTTCAGAACTCTCGGAAACTTTGGCAGGAACAGTTTCTGATGAGCTACGCAACAAAGTTGCCTCAGTTTGCCACCCTGGAATCTATAGCTAACTCGCAATGTGGTTGATCTCTCATATTACTGAAGGGGCAGCTAGAGCAGCGGGTGCAGGCATTATCATGAGACGGCACACCTGGATGCTCCTATATGATTTTGTGGGACCCGTTTAAGTCTTCCTTTCTTAATGCTCCAGTGGAAGCTTCTTCTCTTTTTGGCCCAAAAATGAAAGACACATTAGCCAGGTGTGAAAAGGATGGCAAGACCTTGTCTGCCGTGGGTGTACGTTTTTCCACACCCCAACAATCTTACTCTAGGAATCAGAGGAGTGGAAAGATGTGGTACAAGAATTCCCAGGGTCCTTTCCATGACACACGTGGCAAGTTTAGCCCCCTGCGGCAGAGGAGGAAACTCACCTGGAAGACGCCCCCACAGAGGCAGAGGGAGTCTGCATAATCAGGGATCCAGCGATTCTTTCTCTGGACAACCCTATCAGCGCTCCTGAAAAGCAGCCCAATTGCTTACCTCTTGAAGCAGTTGGGGGATAGTTTTCCCTGCATCACTTTGCCTGGCAAATGATGACCACAGATTTTTGGGTGCAGACGATAATTACCAGAGGTTACCCAAGGCCGTTAAAGCGTATTCCCGACATTCCACCCAGTCAAAGGGAAGCAGCAGCTCAAGAAGTACAAAAGCTGCTCCAAAAAAGAGCCATCCAAGCAGTCCCACCAGACCACATAGGATCCGGATTTTACTCTAGGTTCTTTTTAGTGCTAAACAAGACAGGGGACTGTAGGCCAATCTTGGACCTCAGCATCCTAAACAAATTTGTCAAACAAAATTCCGAATGGTCACAGTTCAGTCTGTACCACCTTTTCTAGAAAAAGATATTTAGATTTGCTCGCTAGATAATTCAGGATGAGTATTACCACATAAAAATGGACAAATGCTCCAGAAGATTCCTCTGCTTCTGGCTGGGAGCGCCAGTCACTACCAGTTCTGCGCTCTGCCCTGTGGTCTCTCTACGGCCCCCAGAGTGTTCACCAAATGCATGGCAGTGGTAACATTTCAATTGAGACTGCAAGAATTCCAGGTGTTTCCATATTTAGACAATTGGCTTCTTACTGCCCCACCAAGCGACTACTGGTTACAGCCTTAAATTACACTCTACAGCTAGCAGCATCCCTAGAGATCTCAATAAATGAGGAGAAGTGCAAGTTAACTCCTTTGCAAACCCTGGAATTTATAGTGGCAACTTTCAACACCCAGTCTTGCATAGTCTCCCTCCCACTGCACAGACTAGAAAGAATAAGGTCTCAACTGCAGGTGATACTCTTAGGACAAAGTTCCAGCTCGGGCAGTTCTTCAGCTATTAGGTTATATGGAAGGCTCCAAAATATCTTGATATGACACCTGACTAATTATTTCCTGTTTCACTGGTTTCCCCTTAATTTGGATATCCATTGCTCTATCCTGTTGTGGTACTTTCTGCAGTAGATTTTCTATACTGAATCCTTCACTTTGCATGTGCTACATAACCACAATTTCTATTTCTTTAACTTCTCCATTACTGATCTCTTTTTCTACTTTTCCTCTTTGTTTTCTTATTTTTTTTGTGTTGTAAAGTTTTCCATATCCAGATTCCTTTGCCTATATTTCTCTTCAAATATCTTTGGCGGTGCTCTTTTTGTATTGTTTAGTTTTGCTTTCTCCTTTGCATGAATATTGCACCATATCAAATCTCTTTTTTTCCCCATTTCCATATTTCTTTTTTATACTTTTCAAAACTGTCTAGGTTTTGTTTATATTTTCGCGCTTCCTCAGATGCTTCTTTTTCCAAACAGATCAAAGTTTCTTGATCTATATACTGTTTTTCAAAAATCTGTTGATTTAATGAATGCACATTTTTATTTGAAGCTTCTGACAGTTTTTCCTGTGAAAGTATTTTTCTTTCCTCTAATTTATCTCTTAATCTCTTTGTATAGCCTGTCTGGAAATTCTGTGCTTTTCCATAATAGTAACAATACATGATTTCTTTCTTGTCCTCAGTAGTCCACTCTCTTGTCTTTGTGGCTCTTCTTTGGCCTATCAATTTTTGTGATTTTTGCGGAATGCTACTTCCTTCTACAACAGGACAGGCCATCCTCCCCTTGGGCCTAGCCTGGACCCATTGTAGGAATGTTTCTGGATTTTGAGGATTCTACACTGTCATTTTTTTCCAGTCCTGGCACCAGTGTGCCTACCAGGACTGGGCACTTTTTTTTCCTGGGACTTGTGCACCCAGTTATCTTTTTTTTTTTTTTTTTTTTTTTTCTTACGTTCATGATATATGCTATACAAATAGTCTATATATCAGTGTCGCCCTGGAGAGGCTTTTGTAAACAACAGGGTCCACCTCGTGAACGTACTCACCAAGACTTGAAGATGAATTCAACTTCAGCACTACAACTCTCCTATGCTTGCTGACTTTTCATCTCTCCATTAGGACTTCTGCGTTTTTTTTCTCCAAGTCTTTTGGGTTTCTAATACCATGATGGGAATGGACCCCATTCCTAAGTCAAAGTATGATTAAAGTTCATAAAATTAGTATTGTTTCACTCTTTGATGTCAGCCAAAAGTGCTCTTCGCAGCACCCGCAATGTGCCCAGTAATGACTCCTCCTGCAATTCATACTGCGTTACATGAATTGGTAACACATATCTAAATACAATTGTAAATTCTTTTTTTATAAGACCCGTTTGGGATGTACCTTACCCGATACCTGCAGCAACTGGAAGGACCCCAAAAGTATCTCACCAAGACGATCAAGGGGTTCAAACAGATGCCCTATGCAGTTCGGCTAAAGAAACTCCAGCTCTACTCAGTTGCGTAGAGCCTACTCAGAGGCGATCTGTGTCTGACGTATAAAGCCATGTCCAACCCAGAATTAATGGACATGCTTCACCTCAGGAAATCCAAATCCCTTAGAGCTACATGCTCCAGGGACTTGAACCTCAGCACAGAAATAATTAGGACATGCTGGAGGGACAGATTCATATCCCAGATGCTCCCCTCACTCTGGAACAAAATCCCAATCCATGTTAGGCAGAGCCCCTCACTGACCTTCTTCAAGAGAAATCTTGACAAGTGGATGGGAGATCGTAAGGTTACCCCTGGGATCTCTTCTGTGTCCCTGCTTGACAGAGGTACAGTAAACTAACCTTAAAAAGGCTACCTTCTGTGACCTACTGTACAGAGGTGCAGTCAACTAATCTAAAAGGGTGGCGAAAGCCAAACACACTCTGGCTAGGCTTATAAATGCCCTAGGGCAGATAGCCTAGTATCAACCCATGAACCTATAAGACCAGTCACTCCTACTACTATTGGAACTGTCTGGTTATCTTTCTTCCACATGGTTCTTGTTTCTGCCTGCAGATCAAGATATTTTATGACTTCGTGTGTCTCTGTATGCAAGACACTGTTGTCACTAGGTGTGGCGATTTCAATGATCAGTGCTACTTTTGTCTTCTTTTCTTGGACCACTATATCTGGTTTTCTAGCATCTATCTTTTGAACTGTTGGTATTGCGTGATCCCATGTGATATAAATCCTTTAATAAGTGAAATCAGTAAGCGCTTTCACGTTTGTATAAAACGTTTCATCAGACTTTCTAAAAACCACTAATGACAAGTCTGTTTAAGTAATGCTGGGAAACAATCAAACAATTAAAAGTCAATTACTTCTTAAAGTGTATCTGTCCATAAAATCTCACATAAATAAAAATTTGACATGAAACAATTGAAAAATCACTAATAAGCAGACTCATAACTTATTAATTCCATAAAACAGCATTAAGTAAAACATTATAAGTATATGATAATCAACAATGTATGTTTCATAAGATCTCTGTATGAAAACTCTGTATACGAAAATTTTATAACATATATATGTACTTCATGATACTATACAGTGACCTCAGAAAACTAAAAATCAAGGGAATTATAAAATAACCCGTAATATTTTTAGTGTGTTAGTGCACGGTCTTTTAGGAAGGGTTTGAGAGAAACCCTTTCATTCAAACCATGGCCTTTGTCTGCTTGTAGCCTGATAATCCATTTCCCCTCTTCTTTTTCAGTATAATTGCCCATGTCACCTAATCTCACTGTGGTAGCAATGAGTTCTAAAACTAAAAATTTAGTTATGTGAGGTGTTATTATTGATGACATGTCTAGCTATCGCATTGTTGTCATTTTCTTTATTAAAGGCATATATATGTTCTCTTATTCTTTTTCGTAACGTTCTATTTGTTTTGCCTACATAAAAACTGTGGCATCTTTGGCAAGTAGTGAGGTAGATGATATTTCTGGTTCTACAGTCTGCATAATATTGAAATTCATATTTAATATGAGGATCTGGATGCACAAATGTATTTGTGCTAGCTATATAAGAACATTGATTGCAATGATGACAAGGGAACGTTCCTCTCCTGGTCGATACTTTAGATATCTGACTACTGTGTTCATAGCATAAAATCTGATTCAAGGATTTTGTATTCTTATAACAGAAGCTAGGAACAGTGCCAGCTATCTTCTCAACATCTTTATCTAATAATAATATGTTCCAATTCCTTTTTATCAGTTGTGTCACTTGCTTGTTCCTGTTTGTATATGGAATAAGGAATCTGTTCGAAGTACTGGCAGAATTTCGTGTTTTCCTAATGTATGTGGATCCACCTCTCTTAATAAAGGGTTTGACCCATTGTACTTCGTTCCACATCTCGTAATACATCTAAATCCTTCTGATGGTAACCTCTCGCTACAAATTCTGTCTTCATATCTGAGATAGCTTCTGAAAATATAGTGTCATCACTAGTAATACGGGAAACCTGGCTCTTAACTATGTTACGATGAATGTGCATTGGGTGCATGCTATCTCGGTGTAAAAGGACATTCCTTCTACAATCTTTCCTATAAACTTCTGTGGTGATCGTGTTGTTACATTTCTTTAATAATACATCCAAAAACTCAATCTGGGTGTGTGAAGTCCTACCAGTTAAAGTAAGAAAAGTCATAGCGCCATTAATATAAGTAATAAAATCATTCAATATCAAGGGGTCACCTCTCCAAATGAGAAAAACGTCATCAATAAAACGTCTATAATATTTGATGTATTTAGAAAAAAACATGTGCTCTAAAATATAAGTGTATTCCCAGTATGCCAATACTAAATTGGCATAGGAATTGGCACAGGGTGTGCCCATTGCCACACCTGTCACCTGTAAAAAATATCTCTTGTCATATGTAAAGACGTTATTGTTCAAAATTAAGTCCATTAACATTGTTATTCTAATGATATTGCCATTGGTGAACCCCTTCTGTATTAAAAATAACCTTAAGTATTCAATACCAATGTCATTAGGTATGCTCGTAAAAAGTGATGTGACATCTAACGTTACCATAACATCATCATCCTTGGTGTAATCATCTTCAATGTATGGCACTAGAGTCTCTAGAAAATGTTGGGTGTCCCTCAAAATAGAGTCAGCAGACTGTACTACAGGTCGTAACTGTTTCTCCACGAAAATGGACATGGCTTCTGTGAGCCAGCCTTTACTGGAGACAATTGGTCTTAAAGGAGGGTTTATCAAGGTTTTGTGTACCTTGGGTAGACTTCTAAATGTTGGCACTAGGGTTTCTCCTTCAATAGATATTTATATAATTGTTCATCAATAATGGTACACATCAACATGTCGTACAAATCATCATATACCCTCTTAATCAATGCATGTAATTGAGTAATGGTTAAACATTTGTATGTCTCAGTGTCTAGTAGCATGTTGTTAATAGTCCTATGATAAAAAAAACAGCATCTAATAATACAACAGCTCCCCCTTTGTCTGCTTGTCTAATAACAATGGAGGAGTTATTCTCAGTGTTTTCAAGGCATCTCTTTCTCTTTTAGTTAAATTATAAAATTCAGGTTTAGATTTCTGTCGTTCAAGATGAAAAGCAGACAGCAGGTCTCTTTCACAAGCTTTTTAAAAGCTGTCTATTACAGGATGCATCAAAGGTGTATAAGAGGAGGGCCTTTTAAAATCATGTGTATCATTGGTAACGTTGTCCTTATCTTGGTATTGTAAAGATAACGTTAAGTTCCTAGTGAAACATTTCAGATCAATAATTAAATCTACAACATCTGCATGTTGTGAGGGTATAAAAGATAAACCTTTGCTTAAAACAGCTACCTCTTCATTCGTTAAATGATAATCGGATAAATTTATGATAAGCTCCAATTTACCGGTTTCAGTGACTTCCTCTGGAATTCTAGTTGTGCCTCTTCCAGCGAAGCTTTCCATTTTCTCCCTGTATGTTGTGGACACCACGAATGTCATTGGAACTGTCGAAACGGAAGGGGAAAAGGGAGTGATGTCAAACCTCCCACTGGCATCTCTGTATGAGAAATCTGTGGAGTTTCTTTCCTTCTAACAACAGGTTGTGGAACAAAAAAACCTGTTGCTCTGCCTGTACTATGGGTTCAACGGAAGTCTCTGAATTCGCGGAACCTGTCTCGACCTGGAGGAGCGGAAATTATGTCATATCAGTCAATGGTAATGATTGAGCAGACATGTTAGTGGATTGTCCTTTCTCTGAGGGGCGGAAGGTGTTCCCTCTACATGCTTGTTCTCTCGGCCATGAAAAAATGTTCCCTTTGAGGAAATCGGAACAATCCATCTCCAATTTCTTTTACTTGGCTAGCAAGAGTTTGCTGTCTAAAGAAATTAGTGTGGTGGACAGTTCGTTAACAAACTCATTCATTTTCAAAGAGGTCATTATTAAACTAAGTTCATGTTCAAATTTATGAATTTCCGTATTGAGATCATTCTCAATAATGGTATATTGTTCAGGTAACAGCATCATGTATCCAATGCTCATCTCTAGGTTTAATTTCTGCCACTTAGAGAGGAGTGTAGGGTAAGTAGAGCCAAACGTCAGCATTTTTAATACACATAACCCTCTAAGAACAACCTGAAAAGAAATACAGGCTTCCATATGTCTCTTCTGCCACTGTGTAGTTCTTAATTTAGTAGACAATTCTTCTATTTTTCTGGTTAATTGCAATACCTTGATGTTAACAGTCTCTTTGTTGGAATTGCTGACGGTGTTTGCTAGTTCAACGCGTGACAACCGTAAAAGAGGGTTGCCATCTGCTAATAAGAGTTTCTTGAGCCTATCGTGGCTGGTGTCAGGAATTTCTTGTACCATGGATTGCAAATGGGTCTCATCTGTCATGTCCCTTCGGTACAGCAACAACAAACAAGCAATAAACCAGGAAAACACCAACAGGGTGAAGTACCAAACAAACAAATCAAAATCCAATAAAAAACGAAGGTTTGGTACACCAAGACAATCGAAGCCGACCAAAAATAGAATGAAATCCTTTAATAAGTGAAATCAGTAAACGCTTTCACGTTTGTATAAAACGTTTCATCAGACTTTCTAAAAACCACTAATGACAAGTCTGTTTAAGTAATGCTGGGAAACAAACAATTAAAAGTCAATTACTTCTTAAAGTGTATCTGTCCATAAAATTTCACATAAATAAAAATTTGACATGAAACAATTGAAAAATCACTAATAAGCAGACTCATAACTTATTAATTCCATAAAACAGCATTAAGTAAAACATTATAAGTATATGATAATCAACTCAAACCCTTCCTAAAAGACCGTGCACTAAAACACTAAAAATATTACGGGTTATTTTATAATTCCCTTTATTTTTAGTTTTCTGAGGTCACTGTATAGTATCATGAAGTACATATATATGTTATAAAATTTTCGTATATAGAGTTTTCATGCAGAGATCTTATGAAACATACATCGTTGATTAACCTTCCGCAGCTGTCTGGTATTCTGCGGCAGTTCTGATGTACTGCGCATGCGTATGCTTATGCAGTACATCAGAGCTGTGGGTGGAAGCAAGAGACAAAGCAAGATCTCCGTTGCTTTTTACAAAGTGTCTCGCTGTATTAAAGGAGTTTAACATAGCGAGACAGCTTTAAAAAAAGCAACGGAGTAAGGAAGATCTCAGTTACTTTTTGTAAAGCTGTCTCGCTATGTTAAACCCATTTAACATAGCAAGACAGCTTTAAAAAAAGCAACTGAGTAAGGAAGATCTCCGTTACTTTTTTAAAGCTGTCTCGCTATGTTAAACTCCTTTAACAAAGCGAGACAGTGTCTAAAAAGCAACGGAGATCTTGTGTTCTTCGTTGCTGTAAAAAAAAAAAAAAAGACTTATACTAATGGAAAAAGTCCGGGAGACCAGACTTTTCCATTAGTATAAGTCTGATTTACAACATGCACGCTGACCAATCAGCGTGCAAGTTTTGGAATATTAATGGGGGGGGTCGATGTATAATCTGTCCTTTATATTGCAAAGTGGCCTGATACTGTTTCATGGTTACATGGTTACAGTAGTGTAGTTAATCAGTGTAGGGTGTAGCTTATACATTTTTAAGCACTCTTTTATCCATGAATGTGGGATACTATCAAATGCTTTTTTGTAGTCAATCCATGCCATACTTAGATTTTTCCCCTTCTTACACTTCTCTACTATAACTTTGTTTAACAACAAATGATCCTTTGTTCCATATGACTTTCTTATATTGCCCTTTTGTTCTACTGCCATAATTGAGTTAAATGACTATAAACTGTGTCGGCGTCAATTCTCATGTATAGTTTATACGTCATCAGAAGACAAGTTATTGGTCTATAATTTTTAGGGTAGCTTGCAGGTTCACTTTTAAGTAAGAGCATTGTTTTTCCTGTTGTTAACCAGTGGGGTGTGTGTTTGGGGTGCACATATAAATAGTTATTACTCATGGCTAAATCCTCGTGCAAAGAAGTTAATACTTTAAACCAAAAGTTAAATACTGCATCTGGGCCTGAGGTTTTCCAGTTAGAGGATTTTCCCAACTTTGTTTCAATCTCTCTGGCTGTTCTTTCATCCCATTTCATATCCTGTACCTTTAAACTTCTTATTCTTTCTTTTACTTATTTTATCCATTTAGCATCTTTATGTTCCACAGGATCTTCATAGATACTTCTCCAAAATGTTATCTACTTCCTCTTTTTTGGCGGTCTTTCAATTCCTTTTACCTTATTTTCCAGTTCTGTATAAAACTTTTTTGAGTCATCAATAAATTGCTTATTTTATGCTTTTCCTTTATATTCATCTTCATATCTTCTAGGTCGTTCCGCCTGTTTTGAAATTTTTAGTTTATCTCCAATAGTGCATAAATGATCCTGGTCTGTTCTAATACTGTGCATTGCTTTTATCACATCTATCTTTCTTAGTATTTTTGTTGATCTATTCCCTCTTCCATAATCTTCTAACAATGACACTACTTGTCTTAACTGCTTTATAGTTTTCTGTATTCAATATTTCCGTGATGGTATTCACTTTCGCTCCCTCCTTTCCCTCGGAACCCTGTGTTCCTGTGGTAGAACTTTATCAGTTATTAATTTAGCAGCACAGTAATGTATTCTGTTTACTTCTGTTATGTCATATGGATCTCTATGGTTAGTCCTAATTACTATGTTCATTTGTTTTTATCAAGCTTCTGACTTTTGGGGTTTTATTAACCTTCTGCAGTCTATTTCTCTCATTTATCTTGATATATCTATCTTTGTCTATTAAATCAAGCAACTCTTCTTTTAACTAATTTTCTTCCATACTGAGGGTGCATCCTTTGTTTTCTGTTTCCTGCGGGCGCTCTATAGAAAGTTGTATAGCATCTTCCTGTGGCACATTCTCTTCAATTTCATCTTGTGTCATCTGTTGTTCTGTCATATGGGAACTCACTGGCCCATCACTCCTCAACATTGACTGCATCAGAGGTTCTACAGTTTCCTGTTCCTTTCCTTGCTGTCTAGCTTCAAGTGAACATTTAGACTGCTTTCCTTTGGAAGGCTCCAAAATATCTTGAATTGGCACTTGACCAATTGCTTCCTGTTCCACTGGTTTCCACTTAATTTGGATATCCATTGCTCTATCCTGTTGTGCTTTCTGCATTTGATTTTCTGCACTGAATCCTTCTCTTTGCAGCTGTTCTATTACCTCAGTTTCTATTTCTTTGACTTCTCTATTACTAATCTCTTTTTCTACTTTTCCTCTTAGTCTTCTTATTTTTTTGTATTGTAAAGTTTTCCATATCCAGATTCCTTTGCCTGTATTTTTCTTCAAATATCTTTGGTGCTGATCTTTTTGTATTGATTAGTTTTGCTTTTTCCTTTGCATAAATATTACACCATATTAAATCTTTTCCCTTCCCAAGTCCATATTTCTTCTTCACATGTCTCCTGATCTTCTTGCTTTTCCTTATTCTGGGGAGTCTCTCCATCATGCTGTGATGTAGTTTGTTTTAGACTGAGTACATTAAATCCTTAACTTCGCAGGCACTCCATAACTTCAACTAATGTTTCTTTAACTTCTGTTTTACTAATCATCTTTTCTACATTACATCCATCCATTAGGACCCCTTTGACTCATCCTATGTCCTTTCAGATCCGCATAACAAATCAATGCAAGCAAGACTAAATTTAGTGGATGAAGCCAAAGAAGAACCTATAGAGCTGTCCTTTCTCCCCCTCCCAGACCAAGGCCATAGTGACCACGGATGCCTCCCTGATGGGGTGGGGTGGGGGCATTTCCAGGGAAAGAATGTCCAAGGCACTTGGTCACCCATGGAGGTCAACTTGCATATCAATGTTTTAGAACTGAGGGCAGTACTTCTAGCGTTGCGAGCATTCCAATCTGCCCACCCGTCGGGGACAATTGCTGTCCAGTTTGCTGTCCAGTCAGACAACATGTCTGTAGTCTAGTATTATCATCAAACAAGGGAGAACCAAGTCCTCCCTGTTGTGTTGAGAGGCCATGACAATTTGTCAATGGTCGATAGCTGCCAACTGCTTTCTGATAGCAATGCATATTCCCGGGGATTCCAGTGTGATTGCAGACAGGCTGAGCAGATGCATCCTCCTGCTTCACGAGTGGTCCCTCAATCCTATCATAGCGATGAAGATCTTCAGTTGCTGGGGTCAGCCTTGCTGCAATCTATTCGCATCCCCGCAAACCATAAATGCAGTAGCTACTTTGCCCTAATTCCTTCTCAGGGGGGAGTCCCCAAGGGACACTGTAGTACACGATTGGCCCACGGGACTACTACATGCCCCCCCTTCCTCTGATTCTGCAGTTTCTAAAGAAGGCTCTTTGGTTGAGAAGCGGAGTAATCCTCATTGCACCCTATTGGCCTCGTCATGTCTGGTTTCCCTTTCTTTGGCCTAAGTACATCAACCATGGATTCTGGCTCCAACTCCGGAATTGCTGTCGCATCCACATAGGTTGATGCATCCAAACTTATTGAGCCTCAAGCTGACAGCTTGGTTCCTCCACATCCGGTAATCTCCAGGCAAAATAACCTATCCTCATCTGTACATCACATTATTCTGGCTTCTCATAACCCATCCACCAAGAAGCTTTACCTCAGCAAGTGGAAAAGATTCATAATTTGGTTTTGAGAGAGGAGAATGACCCGTTTTCAGCTCTGCTTGATTTGGTATTCGACTATTTATCAAACCTCCTCCACTTGGGAGTGGCAGCTTCAACTATTCGAGTGCACCTGGCAGCTATCTCTAACTTCCACAATGGCTTCCAGGACTCGTCATTGATTTCTCACCGTCTTTGTAAGACCTTTTTGAAAGGTGTTATGCACATTAGGCCCTCTTTAAAGAGCCAGTCGAGCCCTGGAATTTAACACAAGTTCTACAATCCTTGACTCGTCCTCCTTTCGAACCTACTGACACTTGCGATATAAAATTTTTATCCTGGAAAACTTTATTTCTTGTGGCTATTACTTCAGCAAGACGGATATCTGAATTTACAAGCCTTGTGCATAAAATGTCCTTGTATGGTTTTCCATAAAGACAGAGTATCACTCTGGACTAATCCCCATCAAGCAACCAACCTGCCTGAATTCTTTCCAATATTTTTCTAACGTGGAGAATATTCTCTACATTTACTTGATGTGCATAGACGATTACAATTCTACTTGGACAGGACTAAATCTCTACGACAGTCTGACCAACTATACGTATCTTTCTCAGGACCAAAATTGGGAAGATCTGTTTCCAAGGTGAGTCTATCTTAATGGTTGAGAGATTTTATTTGATTTATCTATCAACAAAACAAAGCTCTTCTACCATATAAAGTCAAAGCTCATTCAACCTGATCAGTTGCAACATCTGTTGCCTTCCATGCAAAAGCTTCCATGGATGACATTTATGGAGCAGTAACATGGGCCACCCCTCATACCTTTATCACGAATTACAAATTGGATTTGGCCTCCAGGGGGGAGAGTTTACTTTGGTTCAATGGCGCTCAGGATTATCCTTCCATAGGGCATCCCAAGAAATAAAGTAACTAGGGACTCTGTTCCATCAGTAAAGAATGAATGAAGGTTAACAACATCAGATAAAGAAGTTATGTTCTTACCATAATGTTCCATCTGTGTTGTTGATGTTCATTCATTCATTACAACCCACCCACCATCCCCCCTCTGAAATACTCCTGGAGGCTCGATTTGGTCCTAACTTATGATAGGGTACCTGCTCAGGTAAAGTCTCCGCTTTCTTCTTTTTCTTATGGGCAAACTCGATCTGAGGTGATAGAGAGAGGGACACCATGGGTAAGCTTAGCTAGAGAGTTTTTTTGGCTGGAGCGAGCTTGTTATAATGGCCGACTGTGTTCCGAGGATGGAACCGACACCCATCAGTAATGAATGAAAGTAGATCAACAACACAGATGGAACTCCATGGTAAGAACATAACTTCTTTTTAATGAATTACTGAAGTGAACCTTTGTAAACATAATCCATTGTCTGCATCATTTGGGTATAACTGGTGCTGTATTCTAGTATAAATCTTGTAAAAAAAAGTTTGGATATTTGCACAAGTAACACTACATTAGTAATTAAATAAGCAGTGCTTTTTCCCATAATATTAGATTCCTTGAATTTGGTAAATTATAAATTTTAATGCCCTTTGTATAGCTTCTGTTAAGGTACATGTTGAAAATGCAAACTTGACACCTGCAAAGTCCATCCCTAAGTAGTAAATACTCTTAAATGCTAAATATGTAAACAACAAAAATCTAGTCAAAAGTTTACTTTTTTTGTTCTTTCTAAATGTGTGAAATGTTACTTGCTATGAACATCGTGAAAAATTTGCTAGCAGTGGACTAATGTCTTACGGGTAACTTCTTCAAGTGTACTGCAAGGAGCCATTACTAGGGATGTTAGCATCCTAGGCCATCTCCAGAGTGGCAATTCCTATTTAAGAGGTCCCCTGAAGTCCTGAAGTTGAGGACCAAAAACAAAAATCTCCACATCATTCTGAAACTGTAGCAAATTGCTTGTACTAGCTCCTTACTACAGTTACCATACACTAACACTAAAAACAGTTAAGCACATTCATTTAATCAGCCACACATATCAGCTGTGGTTGCTTAAATGAGTGCTATCGCTGCAATCTTGCCTATTCAGAAACTCTTCTGCAGTGATAGTTATGTCCTCTGAGAGTTCGCTCCGATTGCAGCTTCCTCCCTTTGTCCTATTTAGCAGCAGCACTGGTACCACATAATAGGAGTTCATAACAATTATATTTATTTAATAGTTCTTGGAAAAGAAACTTACCTTAGTAGAAAGTTTTTATTGATTGTTTCTGAGCACGTGAAATATATGCTAGGTCCTGTAAGATCTGCAGCCTGTAATGCAGTTATAACAATGGACCATATTTTCTGTAATATGCTCTTATTTGAAGTGTATTTTTGCAGTGAGGTTCAGCTCCCTCCCCGTCTTTGGGTCTGTAACTCCACACGTTCCACCTAAATATACAGGCGTGGAGGTCAGCTTGAGTTGTAGTTAAAAGAAATACTTGATTTTGCTGTATAGTTAAGTGTTGCCTTGATCTCTGAGATGGTATGACCGTAGTCAGTATATTTATATCTGACATTGGGAGTCTCTCTTGGTTACATCTACGTTTAATATTATCAGAACTGACTTTGGTACCTAAAGCTATCCTAGGCTACCATAACACCTTCCCTCTGTAAACAAGGTAAAAACAAGCGTCTGAGGACCCATCTCAAGATGCATGTTAAATTCAGTTGAACTGTAAAATAGCCACAGGCTACTTCTTCATTGTAGTGATTTTGTGGAATATTTCACTGTTTTTTCAGTCAAGTTTGAAGTGTTTCTGCTTCCACACTATTTGAGATACTATTTGAGATTGGTCTATTTCAGCTTGTTTTTTTATAGGTGTAGGCTCATAGGTGTATATTAAGATAAAGAACACAGGGGTCTGCATAAGCCAGGCTAAGTATCCCAAACGTATCCTGCAAATGTATGTGCTTTAGAGGTTATTTTAAGGGATATATGTAAGCTAGATTGTTTGCAGATGTGCATTAGAGAGCTGCTAGACCCCGAGTCCACTGGTCCAGGTTTCTCTTGAATAGGTTTAAGGAAGAGCTGTGATGTTCTTCATTCCACATTGCTGCAGTCCTAACTATTGGGTAGTCCGCTGTCCAGTCGGCCCGAATACCAAAGTATATGGCTGACGTCGGTCAGGGCGCATTAGACTGGCGTCAGTACGTCAGGGTACTAATGCGCATGACCGACGTCATATCCTCAGTCTTTTTTGCCGCATGGTCCGATGCAGAAGCAATTTTGCGAGTGCAGGTTGGCGTTCTGAAAGTTTCTGAAGCCAGAGTTTCAGACCGAATCAAAGTTGGCTAAGTACCCCGTTGGGGAATATTTTGGTTTTTTCTTGCCTCAGTATTTAACCGGATGTCAGAAAAAGTGAATAACTGTATTTCTTGTGGGAAACAGATACCTCATAGGGATTACCATACTTTGTGTATACCTTGTTTAGGGCCTGAGCACGGCGTTGTTGGATGCCGCTCTTGTGCTAGATTTAACAAACGCACTATTAAGAGAAGGTTAGACTGTGCCAGGTTAGTGTTTGGGAAGCGTTGTAATTATAAAATGCCGTCGGATGCTCCGGCCGGCTTCGCTAAAAGCGCAAGGACAAAACAGCAAAGCCTAGAGTGGAAGAACCGACAGTCCCAGACGTCGGTTCTTTAGAGGGCTCAGTGGAGCCGGAGGTTTTGCCAGGTGTTTCTTTGGAGTCTCAGGGAGAGACTTTACTGTTACAGGATGTCTCCTCTCAGGAAGTAGGCCAGGCTGAGGGGCTTCTCAGGTGGCTGTTCTTCCCTCTCTTCCTAAGGTGGTCAGAGCCCCCCTTCTGTTTCCAAGGCTGCTTTGAGGGGCAGGCCGAGTTTTGCTTCAGTGGGGGTTTCTCCTAGTGCTTCAGGGTCTTTGCCTAAGAAACATATGCTTAAAATGGCAGAGGATTTGATTACTATGATAAGGGGTTCTATGCCCCCTCCTGATAAGAGGCCTAGGGTGGAACCTGAGTTTGAGAGTTTTGAGCATTGCTCGAGGCTTCTGAGTCTTCGGCTGAAGACTTGCAGGAGTACCCTCCTTATTCTGATTCTGATGTGGATGATTCCACTCCTTCAGCTTCCCCTCCTGAGGATTTTTCATTTTCAGAGACTCTGCATTCCATGAGGGAGCATTTTAAATGGGAAGGTCAAGATTTCTCTGATTCCAGGAAAAGGCTTAGGGAATTCTTGTTTTACCCCAGCATAGGCCTTTAGCTATACCTCCTGTTTTGAATGTGGTGGAAGATGTTTTGCAGAGGCTTCCTGAATCCTGATTCTTTGCCTCCTGCCCCAGTTAAACCGGATAGGTATTATAGGGTGCCTGAAGCTCATAAGTATCTTTTAAGAGTCCTAGGGCAGACCCGAAACTGTTTCTCAGGGGCCTAAAGGTGTGAAGGCCTCAGTTGTTAAAAATCCTGTCCCTCCTGATAAAGAGGCAAGGGCTTTGGATAGATGGGGAAAGAAAGTGTATACTTCTTCCACTTTAGCCATGAGGGCGTTGAATTGTCAGTTTCACATGTTAAAATATCAGAATTATCTTCTTTCACAGTTGAAATCTAAGGTGGATGCTCTGGCGGAAGGTATTGAGTGTAAAGAGTTGCAGGATTTAGTTCATGTGTCTGAACAGGTGGGTAAACATTCCTTGCAATGTGGTTTTGATGCTGTGCAGGCCTCCTCCAGGGTGGCTGCCACTGGTTCTGTTCTTCGTAGGCACGCCTGGTTGAGAGATCAGAATTTAGCTGAGCATGTTAAGACACGGATTTTGGATGCTCCTTGCAGTCTGATGTGTTGTTTGGTTCGCCTGTAGAAGCAGTTTTGAAGAAAATGGAGGACAAGGCTAAGTCTATGCAAACTGTTAAAGATTTTTGCAGGTGCAGCCTCCAAGTTCAGTAGAAATTGGCCTGCTAAGGGATGGACTTATCCTGCTTATGATTCCCAGTCTAGGGGTAGGTCTAGGCGTGGTAGGGGCAGAGCTCAGGGTTCTTTTAGGCCTAGAACAGGGAGTTCCCCTGCTCAGACTTCTGGTGAGGGCAGGGGTCAGTCCTTTCGTAAGCAGACCCAATGACCTGCCTTTTCAGCTGCCAGTTCATTCTCGCCTGGCAGCACCGTTGGGAGGAAGACTGTCTCTTTTCAAAGAAAATTGGGATTTAATTACCCAAGACAGATGGGTTCTGGATATCATTCACCACGGTTACAGGTTTTATTTCCATACCTTGCCTCCTTTCAAAGGCATGCCAGACATTCCTCCTCTACAAAGACAAGAGGCTCACAAGCAAATTTCTCAGTTACTCCAAATAGGGGCCATTCAGCCGGTTCCTGTGCCAGACAGGGGCCTAGGATTTTATTCTCGCCTGTTCCTAGTACCGAAGAAGGGGAACACGTGGAGACCAATTTTGGATTTATCTATCCTCAACACTTATCTGGACATTCCCAAGTTCAAAATGTTGACGTTACAACAGCTTTTACCTCTGCTGGGCAAAGATCACTGGATGGTAACTTTAGATCTCAAGGAAGCTTACCTTCATGTGCCTATAAGACTAAGTTGCAGAAAGTATCTGCGTTTTCGAGCTGGAAATTCTCATTATCAGTTCTCTGCATTGCCCTTTGGCTTATCTACTGCCTGCAGAGTATTCACAAAGGTTCTGGCTCCAGTGATAGCTTACTTCAGGCTAAAAGGAATTCAAATCTATCCTTACTTGGATGATTGCCTGATTCTGGCTCAAGAAAAGGAAGACCTTCTACAGCATTTGGAATATGTCATAGCAGTGCTAAGATGCCTAGGGTATTCTGTGAACGAAATAAAGTCCAGTCTAGTACCCTCTCAAGACATGTGCTTTCTGGGTGTGAGACTGAATACAGCAGCCCAGATGGCCTTTTAACCCCGGACAAACAAAAGAATCTTTCCAGTTATTTCCATCAACTATCTCTTCAGTCCGGGCTGACTGCAAGGACAGTCCTTCAAGCCTTAGGGTTCATGGCATCTTGTATTCTGGTGCTTCCCAATGCCAAACTGCATATGAGGAAGCTACAATGGTATCTCAAAATGTATGGACACAGCACTGCCAGGATTTGGACACTGTCATTCAAATAATACCTTGCATTCAAAAGGAATTTTTGTGGTGGGCTCAGGAATGTCACCTAAACAAGGGACTCTCTGTGACCCGGCCAGAGGCGAGTCAAATTCTAACGACAGATGCCTCAGACATTGCTTGGGGTGCTCATCTAAATGGAAAGTGGTTACAAGACAAGTGGCCTGCCAGACTACAGCATCTACATATCAACATGAAGGAGATGTTAGCAGTCCAGTTTGCATTAATGGCTTTCAAGGAGTTACTTCTTCCAGGGCAGGTGTTGATTCTAACAGACAACACAACTGTCATGTGGTACATCAACAAACAAGGGGAACACATTCTTACCCATTGTGCAGGCAAGCAATGATTTTATGGGAGACTGCGCTCAGCTTGCAACTAACTCTTCAGGCAAGGTTTCTGCCGGGAGCACAGAACTCCTTAGCAGATGTGTTAAGCAGACAAATCATGGATCCCCCCAGGGGAAACTGGATCTTCATGTATTTCAAAAGTTGACAGTGTCCTGGGGAACTCCAGGCATAGATCTGTTCGCTTCTCCACTAAACCACCAGCTGCCAAAGTTTTGCACAAAGAGGTTTCATCACACAGCTTGGAAAGTGGATGCTCTTTCTTTCAGTTGGAAAAATCTTCATGTGTATGCTTTCCAGCTCTGCCCCTTGTTCCAAAGGTGCTTCCAAAGGTCAGACAAGACAAGCCAAGGATGATTTTAATAGGTCCAGATTGGCCTCGCAGCACTGGTACCCATTACTGAGGAGTCTGGTAAAGAAGCCTCCATGGCCTTTACCCTTGATTCCACATCTGTTGTCTCAGAAGCACGGTCGTCTGCTCAATGTCAAGCTTCACTCTCTTCATCTAACAGCCTGGCATATAATATTTTGAAAGACAGCAGGTCTCAACTTCCTCAACAAGTTTTAAATGTGATTATGGAAGCCAGAAGACCTAGTACAAGGAAAGTGTACGCAGAAAAATGGAAGAGATTTTTATTTTGGACTGCAGCAAAGAATTTGGAGATTTCAGAGCCTAATTTGAGTGTGGCTCTTCAATATCTTACTGAGTTATTGGACAAAGGTTTGTCTTTCTCTTCCATTAAGATTCATGCTGCGGCAATTTCAGCTCACTATGATTGTGACCCACCATTGTTTTCACATCTTTTGTTCAAGCAATTTCTTAGAGGGGCAAAGAATATAAGACCCCCACGTAGAGCTCCTACTCCTGCTTGGGATCTCAATTTTGTGTTGGAGAAACTTACTCTACAACCTTTTGAGCCTGCAGCTACTGCTGAACTGAAATACTTGTCATGGAAGACTGCTTTTTTGTTGGCCATTACTTCTGCAAGAAGGGTTTCTGAGTTACAGGCCCTTATGGCGGTTGAGCCTTTTTTGATTTTTCATAAGGATCGGGTATCATTACGTACTAATCCTTCCTTTATGCCTAAAGTGGTTTCTAGTGTGGCTTTAAACCAAACTATTCATTTGCCTACGTTTATGCAGATCCCCAAAATAAAGGGGAAAAGATTTTGCATACTTTAGATGTACACAGGCAATTGCGTTATTATTTGAGCAGGACTAAGGATTTTAGGCAGTCTCAGCAGTTGTTTGTTTCTTTTGCTTTGAGTTCTCAGGGCAAGCCTGTGTCAAAACAAACTATTTCTAGATGGATTGGGTGTTGCATTACATTTTGTTATTCCCATCATGGCAAGGAGATTCCAGCTGGGATTAGGCCTCATTCCACTAGGGCTACTGCCACTTCAACAGCATTTCTGAGGGGTGGCAACTAAGGATATTTTGGAGGCAGCTACTTGGAGTTCAGTGCATACTTTCTCTAAGCATTCTCACCTTCCTCTCTACTCTAAGTCTAGGGCTGGTTTTGCCACAGCTATTTTGCAGGGCATGTTGTCAGTTCCTGCTTCCTTATGATTTGCCAGCCTCCCTTACCTCTGCTTTGGGATTCTACCCAATAGTTAGGACTGCAGCAATGTGGAATGAAGAACATAGTACAGTTTTGTACCTACCATAAATGTAGATGTTCGAGGATCCACATTGCTGCAGTCCAATTTACCCTCCCTCCTTCCCCTCTGTGTTTAGGGGTGGTTGTGTAGGTGAAGTTATATTCTGCTAATTTTGTATATTTTGTATATATATATATATTTTGGTGCAGGTATGTTGGGAGTTTTTGGTTTTTGGCCTTATCTTTTCAGGGTCTTCTGACATCTGGGGCAAGAAAAGACTGAGGATATGACGTCGGTCATGCGCATTAGTACCCTGACGTACTGACGTCAGTCTAATGCGCCCTGACCGACGTCAGCCATATACTTTGGTATTCGGGCCGACTGGACAGCGGACTACCCAATAGTTAGGACTGCAGCAATGTGGATCCTCGAACATCTACATTTATGGTAGGTACAAAACTGTACTTTTTGCATAGATGGGAAGGGTATTCCAGAGAGTAGGGATTCCCTCCAACATGTCCTATTTATGTTGCAAGCACAGCTTAAATCCCTAGCTCGAGTACTTCTGTTGATATTTGTTTTGCAGATATGCAAAAGGTCCATCAGACTGGAAGCCAAGGATTCCTTGTATGCTAGGCATCGATTGCCTCTCAACAGTCTGTAGGAAACATAATGTATGGATGGGGTAGGGCTTTGAGGAGATCAGCATAGGACATGCTATTTACTCCTGTATTCTTTTTGTGAAAAACCTCTGTGGACATTTCAGTTGTTGCACGTTCCTAGTCAGGTACATCCCAAAGTGGGTATTTTATTCAGTGATGGGCCAGATGACAGCTGAGTACAGTGAAATTATCTCGTCCTTGAACCTAGATGCCATGCCCTTGTTTTATCAGTTGAGCAACTTGGAATTATTTCCTTACTACCTTAGACATATGTTGGTTGAAAACCAGGTTACTGTCTACATACAGACCCAAATCCCTGACTGGTTCTACTCTTAGAGTAATGTTACCAATGAGCTAATTTCATAGGGTGGATGACTTCCCAATGGGCACTATTATGCATTTTTTAGCACTGAGTTTTAAACTGTGGCTTTGACACTATTCATTTCTCTGTGTTAGTAGGTCCTGTAGAATTTTAGCATCTTGGGGGGATTCTGTGACTGATCCTAGTTTGCCGTCATCTGCAGACTTGGTCAGACAGAGACCCTTGATATTAGACTTGACTTCCAAGAAACAGATGCCACAAAGGAGCGCATCCATGCTCCATATACATTCTTTCTGTGCACTGCTGTGTGCTGCCTTTGAGGTTTCAGACTTTGCTAAAAAAAAAAAAAAAAAAAAAAGCCTTGTCTTCGGCAAGGGAGATGATGTTTACCTCAAATTTTGCTTTAGTAAACTTAATTTGCCCTGCTATTTATTTGTTTAGATTGATTAGAGTGTTTCTGTCATGCTGGGCAAAGCACCTCCTAATCTTTGTTATGAATTTTTTTTTCTTTTTTATACAGTCTGCTTTATGTTTGGATTCTACAAGGGGTACTTGTTTTTTGAGTTAGTTCTGGGCTTATTTCTGGTAAGCATAGCTGTCTCTATGCATTTATTGACAATTCACAGGGTTTATGTGAACAATTTTGCATAGGCAGCTGTTGTCATAGTTTGGGGGGCTTGAAATTGTGACAAGTTATCACTTAGTAGTGGGAAGTTTGCCTTAGAATACTCCCTAAATGTTATGGTGTTAGCCATTGTCACAGAACTGATGTTTATTACAAAGGGGACCGCTTTGTAGTCTGACCTTACCAAAGTGGACAGTACAGTAGGCGGGATACTGAGCATCCTTCTGTGTTTGTGAGTACTACAGCAAGGATGATAGTTCTCCTAGTGGGCGTATGGACTATTTGGTCAAAGGCATTTTGTGTGTACAAACTCCTGGTACCATTGGGCCTGTAAGTCTGGGGGTTGTGCAGGTATTCCAATTTATAAATTTCAAACAAGAAAACAAATCATGTAAACCATGGCAAGAAGACTTTAATAAAAGGTAAGCAGGTGATTTGTTTTCTTGTTTTATGTTTGTGATTTTACTTTATTTTGCGTATTAATCAGCCACCTTGTATGTTTTTATCCTAATTTATGCTTGGGTAGTTGATGAATTTGATGCGGAGTTGAAAGGTAAGAGCATCAGAATTATGGGTATCTTGGTCATAGAAAGCGACCTATAGCTTACAAGGATATGATATGAGACTTTGCTTATGGAAATCTGGTCAAGGGAAACCTCAAGCACATTGCCCTTCTGTCTAGAGAAGTTTGTTCATGTCTGTAATTAGGTTTCTGTCCCCTCCCCTTTTGGTAACTTCTTCCTATCCCAATTTTTTTTTTTAAATGTCTTGGAGAAAAAGCAAAAATTCCAATCCTTTAAAATATAAATCGCCCTGTAACATAAGCTCACTAAATGTGTAAAATGTTTAGGAGAGGCTCATTTTTACGACATATATGCTATCTTCAAGTCCTCCATCTTGAAAGAAAGCGAAAGAAAGAAAAAACATAGAATTAGAATAGCTCAGTGCAACTTCTTACTCAGGCTGCCTTTACAGAGGAATTGTGTTTCTGTTTCTAAAAATTCCAAGCCTGTTGAGGTTTTTGCTGCTGTGTTTCTTTCTGCTGAGGATATTGTGTTGTTGAACCTGCTAAATCTAAGCTTAAATATGTAGAAGGTGTAGATGTTCTTAAGAAGACTCCCCCTCACCTTTACTGTTCTTATAGTACATTTTCTTAATGCTGTTCAAGTCTGAGCTTTGTATCCAACTCCCTTATCCTTCAGTACTATTAGGACCCACAAGTCTGTTTTGGTCTGTATGGACTACAAGTTAATGCAGCAGGTGTTTTTTAACATGCACAAATGTGGTTCTAGGTGCATTCCTGCATTAACATTTAACATCTGGGGTTTGAGATTACGGTCTCTGTATGCAATCTCCAACTGGAACCATGACTTTACTTACTGGAGTGGGTTCTAACCACAGTTTATTCAAGACCATTGGTTGACCCACAGTGGTCAGACTCAACAGCTGTTTCTCTACCAGTATTGAAGCCTTAAAACTCTGTGTCTCCTGTCATCAACATTGATGCTCCTAACCTTGACTCCATTGGGGCTGGTGCCTCAGTCAACATCAGGGGTTGACCTTCTGGCATTGTCCTCTGCCCATATTGCCTACCTTGACCTAGCTAATGTATTTGATACAGTACTCCACTCGGCCATTGTAAAACTCATGGAATTGGGCATAAACCCATATGTAAGTCACCAGAGAACCACCTGTCTCACAGAAAGGACCCAAGACATTAGGAATGGAGAAACCACCTCCACAAATAGACTGCTCACCATTAGAGTCTCTAGGGGCTCTGTGCTGGGTCTGCTCATCTTTGGCATCTATTTTTTGGAGATCAAGGCTAATGTCAAGGGCCTCTGACTTACCACATTTGCAGGTGATCACAAGCTAGGAACAATCATACCCCCCAAAGAAACTAACATCTTACAGGAAGGTCAAACACAGACAAATGGCTTGTACCAAAGCCAAAGCTTAAAGCTCAGTGGCAAGATATGCATAATGTACTTTTGGGAAGTCAGCCACCCAGTTAAACTACCTCATTGATAAAACACTCCTAAAAGTAGACATAGCTGTCAGGGTTTGGGGGCTCATGCATATAGTAACCTTGCTTTCGATCAACATTTGTCTAAGGCTGTAAGAAGATAATTCTGTGTCACTCAGCTTATAAGTAAAGGCATAACATCTAGGTCGGTAGAAGTCATTGTGCCACAATACTCAACCCTCATCAGACTCATCACTGAGTACATTGCTCCCTTCAGTATTTATCTGACCCGGCATATGCGGCAATTGGAATGTCCATAGAGGTTCCTCAGAAAAAGAATACAGGGTGTAAAAACAGAGCACTATGTAGATCACCTCAAAGCCCCATCTCTGTACTCAGTTTCCCACTGACTGCTGAGAGGTGATTTATGCCTGGTATACAAGGCATCCTTGTGCTCTGATGGACCTTTTGCATACTCGCAAATTGAACAGCACCATAAATACTACATCTAAAGATTTAAACCTTTCTTGCGACTTGCATATTCATCCCACCAACATGTCCTATTTATCTCGGAGAATTCCCATTCTTTCTAATAGGATTCCCATCCATGTGAAACAGAGGCCTTCCCTAACCCCATTCAAGCTCAGCCTGGACCTGTGGATGGGAAATCAGAAATATGCCACTGGTCTGACACCTGTGTGTCTGATGGACAGAGGCAGCTGTTAAATCATACCCTAACTAACTTACACCCCTTGACGTAACCTCTAAGGCACAGTAATTTGTATGATTAATTTGGGTTGCATGGCTAGGCATATAAAGGCCCCAGTAGTCATTAGCCTAGTAATACTAAGAACATAACCCATTCATAGCAGAGTACTCCATCCCCTGTGTCTGCCTTTTGATGATCAACATTGAGGCCATTGACTTTGAATAGATTGTTAGTTGCTGTTTTGCCCTCAGTGGTCACCACTGGTCCATCGGCTTCTTTGCTGGCATCAGCTCTCTTGGTCTCAGTCCCAAGGCCTTCATTGTCTGAGAATAAGCCTTAAAGTTTGGCAGCATTAGCCTGAACCATGCTGACAGTAGTGGTTTTGATACCAGTGATGCAGGTTTCCATGTATGGGCTGTGCCCACTTTGATTTATACCATTGTGCTGTAAGGAAATCTGTTGGCTACTTCCATCATTGAGCCTCTCCTAGTTCAAGAAGGAGAACCCTGGAGGTTTTGGCTGAAAGTTTTGGATGTATCCAACCCTCAGTCTTTCTGTCCTTGTACTCCCCAGAAGAATGTGAGGTAGGGTAGGCCAAATTTAAGTACATAGACTCTCTGGATCAGTCTCCCACTACAGACATAGTGAGATGACCAGGAGACCGATTCTCCCCTCTTCTGTGTGATGACATAAACGTTGAAGTTCATCAGGATGAAGGCAAACTGGCCCTTAGACACTCCTCCTAAGCCAGAGTGCATTGTTGCTGAGGCCTTTTGTCCTTCAAGTTGTTCTGTTGGATGGATCATCTAGCTGACAAGTTGGGTCACTTGGCAATTCAAAATTTGTTTTATTGTATTTATTTAGCTAGTTATCTATTTATACTTTGACTGGGATATACCTTTTGATAAGTACCATGGGATCTTTTATGTACAGCTGAGCTATCACCAACTCAAGCAGACGAAACCTCTGTTTTAAATTTCATCCTAAGGATGGTGCACTCAGGAGTATGTCACCGCCTAATGCTGCACTGCAGTGTCAGTGGTTTGAAATTTAATCCAGTCACTTAAATTTATAGTAGATCCCACAGCCTTCTGATCTTCCAGCACCAGAAGCAAGCACACTACCTGTTAAGCCATTATAAAATGCATGGAAGAACCTCAGCATGGTCACCCATCCTGAAGTGGACTAACAAGAACTTTCAGCCTCCCAATGATTTGCCAATATGGTCACAGAGCCCAGTGGTGTACTTCATAATTGTTATGACTACTCAAAGAAAGGCCCCAAACCTCAAAGCAAGGCTGTCCACTCCATCAGTAAAGAATCATAGTTGTTGGACAGGAGAATGAGTGATGTTTATCCTTCAGCTTTTCCCTGAGGGCATTATACTGTATGGTGCATATGGAGCTGATGTAGAGTCTGTCTGTTCTCTGTAAGGGCTGTGAGAGTCGGAGCTTAAAGTCAGATTATATTTCCGATGTGGCAGATCTGGGTTTCTTGGATAACTAAAATATGTGCTTGACCCATACTGTTGTGACTGGTTCACCCAGGGCATTAAGCATGAGTCTGACTGTTTATTGCCATGGCTGGCTTTGCCTCACAATATTCAATGGAAACTCAAAGGCTGACTTCATAAATGCTCCATTTGTTGAACTGTTACTCTTTGGACCACCTGTAAAAGCTTAACTAGAGAAATGGGAGAGTGAGGGGTAATACTTTCACTTAAGTTGGAATGAAAGTTCTTGGCACTCATTCTGTTGGATGCAGAGAGCCTGCATAAGCTGTGGTGTTGACACTTCCTACATAATATTTTCCAAGGTTCTGATAATGGCTGCAGAAATTTCTGAGAGTGGCCAGGTTCCCTTAGGAGATATTTTTTGGCAAAATAACCAGGGTAGTGTGGTACTTCCCCAGGAGGCAGAGGTCACCTCCTTGAAGCCTTACTTGGCTTTCTGTCAAGGTCTTGCTCTACTGTTCCTTTCTGGAAGTGGTGGAGGGAGCTCATCAGTCCCTCAACCTACTGACATGGGAGGCCATCACATGGGTAAGGTGGAGCAGAAACATAATTCCATTCCATTCTTAACCATTCCCAGGCTGCAGTCCCTGCTGCGCTTGGATGATTCACTCTGAAAACATGTCAGATAAACTAGTGGCCCATAGATTATTCCAAATAAAAGTCTCCAGGAGGTCTGATCAGACCAGACTGGGATAAGGCATTTACTTAAGATTCTTTTAAGTACCACAGAAAACGTAAGGTGTCAGGCCCATTATCATCTTGAGTGGCCTAAATCAATACATTTTTGAAATCTCTTTTGTATGGTTACAGTGCAGTCCATCCCCTTCTCTGTCTGGAAACAGGACATCCTCTTTCGACCCACAGGATGCATACCTACATTTTAAGATCACCATGACTACACTATCTTCCTAAGCTTGTGGATATAGGCCAGCCATTTTTTCAGTTTTGGACGCTGTAATTTGGTGTTTGGCATCTACTTCTCTGAAATATAGGTTAACATTAAGGGACTCTGGCTAACAAAGTTCGCAGATGACTGCAAACTGGGAGCCATTATTGAATCCCCAAATGATGTGGATATTCTACAAAAGGGCCTTACAGAAACAGATGCTTGGTGCCAGAGCCATGGGCTCAAGCTCAATGCCAAGAAATGTATAGTTATCCCCTTTGGGAAAATACATCTACCCGTGAATTGGGTGGCAGTGCACTAAACACCGAAAGTGTGATAAGAGACTTAGGGACACAGGTGGACAGTGGTCTCACCTTCGATAACCAAATCGCCACAACAGTCAGGAAATCCTTCTATGTAGCACACTTCATCACTAACGGCTTTTCATCCAGAAAAAAGGAAGTCATTGTCCCGCTGTACTCATCCCTCATTAGACCCATTATAGAATACAACGCCCTGTTTGGTATGTACCTCTCAAGTCATCTGCAACAACTGGAAAGGCCACAGAAATACCTCACTAAAAGAAGTGCAGGCCTAAAGCAGATGCCCTATGCTGATCGTCTAAAAAAAAAAAAAAAAAAAAAAAAAAACAAAAAAACTCCACCTATACTCTTGCATGCCGTCTACTCAGAGGCGATCTCTGCTTAACCTACAAGGCCATGTCAAACCCAGAGCTGTTGGACATGCTACACTTAATGAAATCCTAATCCCTCAGAGACACACGTTCCAGGGATCTAAACCTTGTCATCGCAATGAACAAAACATGCTGGAGGGATAGGTTCCTGACCCAGAGACTCCCCAGAGTCTGGAATAGACTGCCCATACATGTCAAGCAGAGCGCCTCTTTGGCCCTCTTCAAAAGGAACCTTGATGATTGGATGGGAGATAGGAAATTCACCCCGGGGATCACGTCAGTTGCCCTGCTAGACAGGGGTCCAGGGAAGTAAATACTGTGGGAAGAAATAGCCAGGGAATTCTTATGGCTATGCTTGTATAGGTCCTAGGGCCGAAAGCCTAGTATCAACCTATGAACCTGTACACCCCCCCATGATGTTCATGAAATACATGTTAGTAGGTGGTGTGCCTCTCAATCTGCACTTTTTTGGGGGGGAAGTATTACCCTACCTGGTGGACTGTCTCTCAACAATCCAAATGATGGGTAGTCTGATTGCCTCCCAAGATTTGCTTCTCAGGTTTTTCCACTCTTTGGAAAATAACAGTGAATATTGCAAAGTTCTGTTTGATGCCCACTTAGTAGCTGTACTCCATGGGCTGCATTCTGGATACTCTGGCTTCTTGAGCCCTCCCCTCCACGCTGTTTCAGGTAATTCAAAGAAACACTGTCCCTGTAGCTGTCTTTGAATGCTGCAACTCATGGTGTCCACTATGCTCGTTCTTGCCAGATTCTTCATGGGAGGTTTCTACTGGACCCTCAAGGTTCAGTGGTATCAACTTGTAGAGCCATTAGCAGCCCTTATTAAATTATCCAGGAAGTGAAGGAAGCATCATTCATGGTGGACTCTCAGGTCAGTCCTCTCATGGTAACTCTGCTTCTGCTATCAGGTTTGGGTGGGCATTGTGGCAGATCCGCCAGGCCAGTCTGCACATCAACAGTGTGGAAATGAGGGCCATCTTTCTCACTTTGCAGACATTTCAGGACTTTTCTTCCTACTGGTGGAATTACCATCCACTCTGACAGTATAGCAGTATAAACAAATGGATGGAATTCTTTCTTGTCTCCTTTGATGGAAGGCCCTGAGAATTTGAGAGTGGGTCTTTTCTTCATATCACCTTTTTACTGCCTCTCACATCCCAAGATAACCCAGTTCTGTAGTGGGCCAGCCCCATTAGTGTGTGCTGATGGCCTGCTAGTGGTCTCTCAGGCATTCTTTTCCATCACTGAGGGAATCTTTGCCATTACCTGCCTTCAAATGCAGCAACTTCTTTTCCCTTATTTATCCCTTGGAAGGATATCCCAGTGATGCTGTTGTCCATAAGTGGCCACCAAGATGCCTTCGTCTTTTCTCTGTATTTCCCCTTATTGCTGCATCTCTGGGCAAAGCCAAGTTATCCTAGTAGCCTCCTTTTGGTATGATTTCCCCTTCTTCGGTCTCTGCTCTTTGACTGTCTTCATTTGAAGCCATTCAAGAACCACTGTAATTATCTGGCAAACCTCACCCAAATCTTCACACTGTCAAGTTAACCATTTAATCTCCTCAGTTCGCATGATGGCTAGAGACCTTTAATATTCTTATTTGGTGGTAAATTCCCATACGTCTGCCCAGAGATCAGACACAAGGAAAATATATCAAAGTAAATCGACCTCTTTTTCCTTTAGGCCATTGCTGAGGGGTATAGATCCCTTTATAGCTTCTGTTCCTAGTGTTTTGGAATATTTATCACAGGTTTTTGATTCAGACATTATCTGCTGTTGTCTGCTTTTTGTCAGGCAGTTTCTGTCTTCTTAGCTTCACTTAAGTTTGTAAAATCTTCATTTGAACCTGTTTCTTCTGCAGTGTTGATATCTCTCCCATGTAAAACCATCTTTATAGTTGGTGTTACCTCAAATAGAAGGTTTTTCCAAGCTTCAGCCCCTCTGTGCATATTCCCCTTAGCTCGTCTTCCACAATAACTGAGTGTCCTTGAAGGTGTGTCCTTCCTTCATGCCTAAAGTAGGCATAGAAGTAAATGTCAATCAGCCTGTCTTTTAGTTTTTTTCCCTAATTATGCTAATCAAGGGGGTTACCCACTGTATTGAGTGGATGTACATAGACAATTTAAATTTTACTTGAACAGAAGAAAATCAGTACTGAAAGATTTCCATGTATGAATTTTCTTTTCCAACAAACTTTGGAGACCAAGGTGTCAAAGTCAACCAAGTTGGTTTGGCTGTTGCATTGTATTGCAGGCCTTTACCAGAATTAACAAATGCTTATTCTTCTGGAGCATTTGCCACTTTATAGGAGTCCTTTAAAATACTTCCATGGATGACATTTATGTGGCTGTAATGTGGGGATCTCTGAATATTTTTTACAAGACACTACAGATTGATTTTGATCTTCAGATCTAGGTCATCCTTTGTGGTCTCCCTTATCAATATATCATTTCATAAGGACCATGCAAGGGGCAAAGCTTGACACTTAGACTTGGAGATGAAACTCCCAACACAGATATGAAACTTCCTCAAAGTAATGACAGATTTGCTTTGGGTTTCTTCTCTGTCACCATCCCTGCCCTTTGGGCCTGACACTGTAGATTTGGCAGGGGCCTTAAGGTTGTAGTGAGGATTTTCTTTGTGCTATGTACCATCTTTTGCAGGCTGGCAGATCTGCAGATGAGTCATTAGGCACTCAGTATTGTGGGTACATGAGAGGGCTAAAATAACCTGGGGAGTTTTTAGGTGCCAGTTTGACTAATCCCTCTTCTAAACTTTATCTTAGATGCGATTCATTTGAAACTGCCAGTACAAGTTTATCATTACAGTTAAGTATGCTACTTTTATATTCAGAAAGTGTGGGGGATGCTGCTCCCCATGCATGGAGGTGCAAAGGAAGTAAATTATTTGCATGTGACTGCCTTAAGTGCATCATTACATTAAACTGAGACGTGTTGCTTCATATTCAACTGTAAGGACTTTCAACATATTTGAGTTAATAATACTATAGAGATGTGTTTTAAACTGCTGCCTGGGACTCAGTTATACAGTATAACACGTGTTATGCAGGTCCTTATACTTATCTGTACCTGTATTTATACCAGTTAGAGAAAATGTGATTAGAGGCCGTGAGGTGTGTCTGTGTGTGTGTGTGTGTGTGTGTGTGTGTGTGTGTGTGTGTGTGTGTGTGTGTGTGTGTGTGTTTTGCCATAAGAGCATTTTTGTGGGGTGTGGCATGCTTGCATGCAGTGCAGTGGTTTTGAATTGCTTAAAGAAATTGATTTTCTGTTTTAGCTAGTGAAGCTGTGGATTAACTTGCTTTAATAGGGAAGCATCTGTTGTCTTATACAGTACCTTGTGTATGAGGAGAAAAGGAGTATGCGGTCCTCTTGGTCATCGACTGCAACTCCATTTCTGAACCTCATTTAATACTTGAGCAACAACTATGAATACTTATTTTTTCTACTTCTTTTTAAAGAAGTAACAGAACTTGATTTATGCAGGGGAGGGGCAATTTTTTGTGAGTGTTGCATAGGTTATGTTGATAGTTTGTCACAATAATTACATTTATTTTTAACGGAAATAAAATGCTTCTTCTGTCGCTTTGGTGCCTACCTGCTTATCTAGCAGTGTAATAGCTACTCTGGTAACTTGTATTTCCTCTGCCCAGCTCACTGTTGTAAATGTGGAAATGTTGAGCAAATCAGTTGTTAGAAAACAGTGCAGAGCAGCAGTTACGAAAGTTTAAACCTTGATGTACTGAGGCATGCTTAAAAAAAAACTTTACTGAGGCATGCTAAAAAAACTTGTCTGATTGTTATTGCTGCTTTATCAAGACTGCCTTGACTTGACTTCATTGTTTAGTAAACACCAGATTATGATAGTCATGCACTGTAATCTATTTGTGTTTATTTTTCAAGGTGCTTTCCACTTTTTTTCTGTATCATCATGGTGTCACAAGATGCCTTCATGTCTTTAAACAAACAGCCAAACTGTTGAATGTCAGGAAGTCACATTCAAGCCACTGAAGCCTTGTAACATGAAAACCAGCACTTCGACCACATAATCAGATTGAAAAGGCACAGATACCTAAATTAAGTGTCAGCGCAATATACAAAGCCATGTTGCGCTCCATATTTGTATAGCACAACAGAAAGCATTTCCTCTGCATGTCCCTGGGGCCTGCAGTTTCGTACACACCCATTACTTGTCTACCTCAATGATCACACAACTGTAGGGGAGTACACAACACAAGAAACTGTGCCATGAGCAGATAGCATAGTTGTTCACATGTCTTGACTAGAAGCTACTTCAATAAGGAAGCACTTTAAAAGCATTATTTTTCAGTGCTTGAATGTCATGTTAAATGCATTCAAAATAACAACACGGTCCTTCCTGATGTGTAGTATTCATGCTTGCCATTTTGTTCTATGTCAGAAGAGGTTTGTGTCAGCATGAGCAATATATTTAAAAGCGTGTGAAGAGATCCTGCGTGGACGTAGTGAAACTCTGAGCTTTGTTAATGGGTGGACAGAAGGTGAACCAGACATCATAAATGACCTAATCATCAGGCATTGCTGAAGCATACTTTTTTTTTCTTGCAAACACTCCTCCATGAATTTACCTGCCTAAGTCTTTTCAGAGACTTTCACCCTTGAAACTGTGCAAGGGACAAGGGTGAATTTTATGCTGTTTACATACAAAAACATGACTGATCATCAAAGCATATCTAATCTTGCCTCTGCATGTGCCTAACTCTGAATTATGCAACAACCCCCCCCCCCATTAATATTCCAAAATGTGCATGCTGATTGGTCACCATGCACGTTTTAAATCACCCAGACTTTTTCCATTAGTATGTCTTTTTTTTTTCTTACAGCAACGAAGAAAGCAAGATCTCCGTTGCTTTTTAGAAAGTGTATCGCTATGTTAAAGAAGTTTAACATAGCGTGACAGCTTTAAAAAAAGCAACAGCGAAAGAAAGATCTCCATTGCTTTTTTTAAAACTGCCTCGCTATGTTAAACTCCTTTAACATAGCGCAACACTTCCTAAAGCAATGGAGAAAGCAAGATCTCCTTTGCTTTTTAGAAAGTGTCTCGCTGTGTTAAAGGAGTTTAACATAGCGAGACAGCTTTAAAAAAAACTCTTGCTTTCTCCGTTGCTTCCACCCACAGCGCTGATGTACTGCGTAAGCATACGCATGCGCAGTACATCAGAACTGCCGCAGAATACCAGACAGCTGTGGAAGGGCAACAAGGAGGCATTATACAATGCCATTATTTAAGAAAACTAAGTATTTTTTTTTCTTAAATAATGTCATTGTATAATAGCAATAATCCACTTCTGAGTGTGGGTAATGCTGGATTTACCCACAGTTGTCTTTGTTTGGCCACTTGGGCTTCGCCCCCGTGACCAAATCCAGCATTACCCACACCCAGGCGTGGGTTATTGCTAAAGTAGCACATTCCATTCCTGGTTAGCAGTTTCATCACTTTGAGACCGGAAAATTTAGTGTAAATTTCTAGAACATAGCAAGTGGTAAAAACTAATGATAGATATAACTGAGCAACAAAAGGCCATCCTTTCCATTCTGAGAGATAGTATAGCAATAACCCATGCCTGGGTGTGGGTAATGCTAAATTTACCCACGGTTGGCGTGGTTTGGTCCCGAGGGCGAAGTGGGTTATTGCTATTATACCATGACATTATTTAAGAAAAGAAACTATTACTTTTCTTAAATAATGGCATAGTATAATGCCTGTTTACTGCCCTTCCGCAGATGTCTGGCATCCGCGGCAGTTCTGATGTACTGCGCGCAGTACATCAGAGCTGTGGGCAAAAGCAACGGAGAAAGCAAGATCTCCGTTGCTTTTTTTTTAGTGTTTCGCTATGTTAAATGAGTTTAACATAGCGAGACAGTTTTAAAATAAGCAACGGAGATGTCTTGTTATACCCAAATGGGAAGTAATATCGAAGGCTTTGGCCAGGTCAAGGTAGGCATTGTGCACTAGCTTCTCTTCGTCCATGGCTTTGGTGACTGCCTCAAAGAAGTTAACAAAATTTAACAGGCATGACCTCCCCTTGATGAAACCAAACTGTGTGGGATCAAGTGTTTAGAGGTTGCCAATGCCCTTGTTAATGGGGTCCATGATAATCCTTTCCATGGCCTTGCAGAGCAGGCTAGTTAAGCTGATGGGTATATAATTTCCTGGATAGGTGGACGCTCCACCTTTGTGCAAAGAGATGATGGTGGCTGTCCTATACTCAGCTGGGATGAAGCCAGTACTCAGGCTTTAGCTGAACAGGGTGCCTAATGGTGCGGCAAGTTCTTGCCTGAGTTCATGTAGGATGCAGGCTGGGATGTTATTGGGTTCCATGGAGGCTGTATTTTTTGCCTTTGAGAGGGCAGTGATGGTTTGCTCCGTAGAGATATGGGGAGGGGGGACAGGTGCTGGGGATGTCCTGATTTACTGATGGGACAGAGGAGTGAAGTTTTCACTGAACCTGTCTCCCAGCAGGGTTGACTGCATGTGGTGTCCCCGACCACCAGTTCTGAGCAGATCTGAGTGCTTTCTTTGAGATTGCAGTCATAAGTGAAGAAGGCCGTATGACTGTCTTTAGGAGATGTGGCCAGTTTGGACACAAAGTTTGCTTTGGAGGATTTCACTAGTGTTCTTATTTGCTTGCTCAGGCTAAGGAGAGATTGCTTCCAGTTAGGCACCTGCTACTTCTTGGTCCTAGACAGCAATTTTTTCCTTTTATTATAGAGTTTATTTATTGCAGATGTCCACCAGACAGGTTTACTCTTCCTTGAGGAGGAGGATTTTGTCTTGTCTGGTATTGCTGATTCCATGCAACTATGTAAATGCTCGTATAGTACTTTGGTGTAGGTTTGGATATATGTGTCAGTTCCTATGGAGGAGGGCTGTGAAACTGTTTATTTTATACCTTCCCTCAGGAAGTTGTAGTCAGCTTTGGAGAAGTTTTTTTATTTGGCCCTAGCTGGGGTGGGGTCGGGGGAGATGGTGACTTCGAATGTGACCGCTTTGTGGCCTGATTCTACCAGGGAGGATGACACTGTAGGGATGCTGCAGTTTTTACTCATGTTGGTTAATAGCAAGTCCAAGATATTATCACCTCTTGTTGGGGTGTTGACCAACTGGTCCAAGGTATTTGCATTGACAAAATCAAGGAATCTCTGGGCATTTGTATTTTGGCAAGAGTAGTTCTTCTAGTCTGTGGTTGGATAATTAAAGTCTCCCAGTATCAGGGTAAAGGATTGAATCTTGATAACTTCGAGGAGGTCCAGATAGGTGGAGTGGGCATCTTGAGTCAAGTCTTGAGTTGGGGGCCTGTAGTTAGCTATGATTTTAATAGGGGTTGTGACGCCCCTGCACTGGCCCAGTAATCAAGGAGCCTCAACCCTCACCAGTAGCACCATTGAGGGATGTACACACTGGAAGGATGACAAGTACACATACAGTAAAGTACAGCTTCCCTTAAGAGCACACAGAGATCACAGTCAATCTGGGACTGGTTTCGCCCTCTTTCTCCAGATCTCCAGTAAGACTCCCCACTGGCACAGCTATAGAGTTGATTCTTTAGCCAGGGTTCCAAGCCAAGTCCTCCCAACACTCTCTCTGTCCAACCAGTGCTTCGTGTCCCTGTCCAAGTAGCTGACAGACACACACACACTTTGAGATTTAATTTATACACAAACTAACACCTGGGAAAGGCTGGCACAGGTTTACCAGCAATGCCCCCTTCTGCCCAGACTACAAGGTAATTATCACTGCCACCAGAACCCCTTATCAGCTACTTTAAGGCCCTTATCAAAGGGTGTCCAATCCTACTGTGTAATGTTACTAGTAATCCAAAAGGTAGTTTTGACCTAGCGCCAGACTATTAGGAGTGGCCTGTACAGTGTCACCAAATACATATGCAAGTACTCTAAGAGCTTAAATATGTCTCACAGATGTCAGCCACAAAGATAGGTTTAAATACGTTTAATAATAAAAGAACAAAACAATACTCAGTCAGATCAACACAGTAACTTCAGAGTTCAAAATCTAAAGAAATATTTTAAAACAATATTGCAGTCTCAAATACAGGAAACATCTAAACTTATCTTTACTATATTCCTATCTATATCTAAGAGAGATACTGTGCCCTAAATCTTACAGACAGGCAAGTGCAGATGATGATGATGATGATGATGATGAGTGGATATTCTTGCTAGGTCCAAGACAAAATACAAAGTGCAGTCTCTCTCTGAGAGAGTTCTTAAATCAGTATCACATTTTACTGCTGGGTTAGCCTAGATTACATCACTTTTTGTCACCTGACTTAAGTTCCCAAGCTAAACCAGAAACTAAAAGAATTTCACATTTCTGTGTAAAAATACATCTGATATTGTTAATCCTCGTTCATTCCTTACACATGGGTATCGGTTCTGAGCTCGGAACTGAGCCGGCCAGTTTCCAAGCTGGTGTCAGCTTCAAACTCTCTAGCTAAACTCTTACCCGCAATCCCCCTCTCCCTGTTACCTCGGATTTTGTTTGCTGCGTTGCCATTCGGTCGTGCCAAGCTACTTCTCTTGAGCGAAGTATAGTCAATTGTTGTTTAATTTATTTATTTATTTGCAGTTGGTTTATCAGGATAGTCCATTGGGCCAAGATGAACCCGTTTTCAATGGAGTCCTGGGGAAAAAAGCTCCAAACAATTGAGGTTGCAGTAGGTTATTAAAGATGATTATACATTGTAAAGCTTTAAGTAGACAAATAAACAAATATTACAATTAATTCAACAAGTGATGACACTTATATCAGATACAAAATTAGAAGGATTTTACAAAGTTAGAAATGAGAAGTCATCGCATATTAAGTGTCATGCACTTAAGAGGTAGAGTGTAGAGTATTCTTGCAGATACCATAGTAATAGTAAGAATGTTTAATAGCTTTATAGACTACTTTTCTGTCAGAAAAGTTCATATTTTATTGTCTCTTACCCTATCGCATTTCGCGCTTATAATTTCTTCAGGTTTTTCTGCCCTTTCTTTACCACTTTACTGCAAGGTATTCTCTCTTTACCATCGTTGGTAATCCTTTCACCCTTCTCTTTCATACCTTCGGGTACTCTCTTGTACCATTGTTGGTAAATTTTTCTACTGTTGAATTTACTGTCATGGCAGATAAAAAAGGTTGTCCAGGATTTAAGCGGTGTTCTGATTGTGGACACAAGCTGCCGTTCTGATGTACACTCTTTGTGTGTTTATTGTTTGGGAGCTTCCCATTTGTCTGTTGATCCTCCCTGTACTATTCATGACAACGTTTCTAATAGAACCTTGTTGGAAAAGAAAAACAACCTGATAATGAAGGGACTTCTAAAATCTCCCTTTTCAGAGGCTATTTCTGGGTCGGAGGCCTCAACCCCTCCTAGAGCCCATATGAAAACCTTGGATGTTTCTACTAAGGCTAAATCTTTGCCTTCGTCTATTACTACAGTCAGTAGTAGTACCATTCAGTCGGTGCAGACCTTGACTGCATCGGCTCTGAGATCTTCCTCGGAATAGACGCCTTTATTATTGACTCCGGTTTTGTCGGTTTCAGTTTCGGCACCGACAACCACTTCGACACTGATCCCTGTGTTGGTGCAGACAATGACCTCAGCATCGATGACGACTTCGGTGCAGAAAACAGTAGTCCAGTCTTTCTCTGCACCGTTGTCCTCGGTGCGGTCAGATGAGATGGGCACCAAGTCTGCCTCTTTTGTGGACAGGCCTGTTTCTCCCTCAGTCTCTGTGAGGTCCACTAGAAGCCTTTCCGAACATGATGTGTTGCGTCTTGTGGACCAGGCATTCTTGGCCAGAGGTATCCCACCCTTCAGGAACTATCCTTCCTTGGGAGGTGATCACCCATCTCCAAAGACCTCTTCTTATTCTCCTCCTTCATTGCCTTTCAAGTCCATGGATATAGTACAGTCTTCCCCTTCTGCGGTTCCCTTTATGGATCTCACTAAGGAACCACAGTTGCCTTCGTGCAGGAAAGTTTTGCTATGACCCAGGATGTCAGCTGTGACACGCATAGCTTGCTGCTCCACAGCCATCCAGGGACTCCGGGTCGGCAGGCTGAGCCACTTAGGGGAGGGGTGCCCCCTGTCCTAGACATCTTCCTCGGGTGGACCAGCCTTCCAACTGATGGAGAACGCTTTCACTGCTGCTGGCGATACCGGACTGTCTATACCTCTGCCCTCCTCTGGTACACTGGTTTCACAAGTCGCATCTAGCTGACACCGGGTGCAAGGGCCGCAGGACATATTCCCTCAGGAATCCCCCTTTCTGTTGTCTTCCCCAGCTTCTCCCGTTGAGGAGGTCCACCGGAAAAGTTTGTGTAAGAGGAAGCACATGGACTCCACAGAGGAGTCCCTCACCGGAGACACAGATTTCGATGAGGGGAAAGGATCCCCTCGGTCACCCTCTGAGGTATCCTTTGGCGATATCCTCGAAATCCTGAAACAGATAGGTGACTGGCAGTCCTCTAATCCGACCCCTGGAGTCTGTGTTCCTGCAGGCCTTTCGCACCCGGCCCCCTGTCTCCTGGGTTACTCCACCTGCCAATGAACTTGTCAGGTTCATCGTGCAGCGTGCTTGGAAGGCTCCTGATACCGTCAAAGCTATTCCCCGGAGGCCAGATAAGATCTTGTCCCCTCCTGCTTCGGATCCCCATTGGTCCAAAGGTCTTCCTGTGGATGCTTTGTTGGTGGCGGCCATAAAAAAAAAGGATCTGGCAGAAGGAGAACGCCAGACTGTCCATCCGCCTAACAGAGAGTCCCAGGCCCTGGACAGGATAGGGAAGCGCACCTTTGCTTCAGAGACCTTTGCTATCAGTTCCCTGAATTATATGGCACATTTTACCAGGCTTCAAAGGGATCTGGTTTCTGAGCTGTCTGAAACCTTGGCTGGTGCCGTGTCTGATGAGGTCCGTGACAAAGTTGCCTCTCAGCTGGCCACCATTGAGTCTATATCTAACTCCTCTATGCGACTGATATCTTACGCATCATAAGGAGCAGCTAGAGCGGCGGGTTCAGCTGCTGTCTTGAGACGACATGCCTGGATGCGCTTGTGCAACTTTGCGGAACCTTTTAAGTCTTCTTTTCTTAATGCCCCCATTGAGCCCTCCTCGTTGTTTGGGCCCAAAGTTAAAAGCGCACTGGCCAGATGTGAACAGGACGGTAAGACCCTTTCTGCCATAGGTGTCCGTTATTCTTCCCCTCAACGTGCTTTCTCCCCAAAACCAAAAGAGAGAGAAGATATTGTTCAAGAAATCTCAGGGTCCTTTCCGTGACACACAGGCCAAGTTCTTCCCCAGAGGCAGAGGGGGAAACTCACAGGGAAGATGCTCCTTTCGGGGCAGAGGGGGACCACGTAACCAAAGATCTGAAGTAGTTACTTCATTTGCTCTGCAACCTGTGGGTATCAGATCTGACCTCGGATCCGAGCCGGCAGCTTTACTAGCTAAAATATCCGAGCTCCTGGCTCCTCCCCTTTACTCATAATCCCCTGTTACATGCTCCCTTTCCTCAGATCTCGTTTGCCGCGGCTGAAAGAAGCTTCTAGTGAAGAGCTCCTAACGCGTGGGTGAGAACTTTCCTGTTTCTATTTCAGAAAAGTCAGAGAAAAGTTGATTTTTAGGTAGTGTGTGAGTGATTTAGTCTCCAGTCATCGAGTGATAGCCTTAGTTTAAATTCTTTGTGGTAAATTTAGCTTATTTTTGTGTTTCCCTCCCCTTAGTGTGTGAGTGTGTTTAGTGTGATGGCTGAAGGGCCCAAAGCCGTTTTTTCTAAATGCACTGAGTGTGGCCATAAGCTTTCCCCAGCTGATGGCCACACTCAGTGCGTTTTGTGTCTGGGGGTGGCCCACTTGTCCACCAGCTCCCAGATATATGCAGCGTTCAACCACCGGACCATCAGGGATAGGAAGAACAAGTTGATCCTGGCGGGTTTGTTACCGCAGGACACTTCTTCTTCCTCTCCCTCTAAGGCACAGGCTGCTACTGCAGCCCCCGTGCCTTTAGATCCCCCGACTCTGCCTGGGACTCAACCTCCCTCTTCTGTGCAGGGTTCAGGGGACTCTTCTGCCTCTACCAGAGAGAAGAGGCACAAAGAAAAGGAAAAACATAGAAGCCACAAGAGGCGGGCTGAGACTCATCCCTCAGCCCCGCCATCTAAAGTTGCTAGTCCCTCTATGAGGGCTTCCGGATCCTTGGCTCCGATCGCCTTGTTTCTCGCCGGAGCCAGTGGAGGAGGACCGGTCTCCCTCGAGGTCGTCGAGGTGGTCCTCCCGGCCCACCTCAACGATCTCTTCTAGATCTACAAGAAGCCTGACCGATGCGGACATGGATCGCATGATACGTCGATTTTTGCAGACTCAGATGCAGATGAGGGTGCTCCTGCCTCCCCCCCCCCCCCCCCGGGGGGGAAAGCAGCCCCTCTTTTTGCCCCGATATCTCCTTCTCCAACCCGTTTTCGAGTTTCGGAGTCATCGGATCTGCGCCCTTTCGGAACCAGGGAGTTGTTGGCGCCGATAGTTACGGTAACTTCGCCGACTGTACCATCGAGCATGTCGGATCCTAGCTCTCGGTGCCAAGAGCCGAGTTTCGGATCTGTAGGGCTGGGTGTGTCTTCGGCGCCATTCAGGTCGGAGTACACTTTCCTCTCGGATCCAACCACGTCAGCTCCAACACCGATCCCTACTTCGGAGCCGAGGAGGCTGCTTTCGGAGCCTGGGGAAAGCGGCTTGCCTTCGGCGTTTGAAGTAGTGGAGAGGGTTCTGTTGAGACCTTCCAGATCCCCGGTCCAGGCGACGGATCCTCCCACCACCCCCTATGCATTTGGGACTATCCTCCATCATCCGAACACTGGGACAGCCTGCCCCGACCCTCCAATTAGTTCCCTTAGAGGAACAGGACCCCGTAGGTGAGCCCTCCTCGGATAGTCCCACCGAGGAGGTCCCTCGCAAACGGAAGTGTAAAAGGAGGTACCTGGACTCCCCGGAGTCCCTCATGGAAGACACGGATTTGGATGAAGGGGAAGGTTCCCCAAGGTCACCCCCTGAGGATGTCTCCTTTGGAGACATCATGGAAATGTTGCGAATTAGAGGGGGGTGGTCTGCCCAAAAACCTTCCTCGGATGAGTCCGTGTTTCTGGAGGCATTTGAGGCAGGCCCGTCTACCTCCTGGGTGTCTCCCCCCCCCCCGGCTGACCCCCCTGGTAGACTTAATTACTACCAGGGCGTGGAAGGAGCCAGACACCGTGGAGCCAATTCCAAGAAGGCCAGATAAAATTCTTAGCCCTCCCCCTGATAGGCAGGCCTGGTCTAAGGGTTCACCTGTGGATGCCATGTTGGTGGCGGCTGCCACAAAGAAGGAACTCGCACAGGAGAGTTCCTCGGTCCATCCTCCGGATAAGGAATCTCGGATGTTGGACTGCATTGGGAAGCGGATGTTCGCTTCAGCCACCTTCTCTGTAAGGGCGCTGAACTACATGGCACACATCATCAGACTCCAGCGAGACCTAATAAAGGAATACACTGCAGCTCCACCGGAGTCCATGACGGTCGAGGATACGAGGACTTTCTCGACTCGTATGGCCACTCTAAAGTCTATATCTAACACATCTATGCGGCTACTCTCCCATGCTATGGAGGGAGCCGCTAGAGCTAGCGGAGCAGGGGTTGTCTTGCGGCGTCACACCTGGCTCCGCCTTTGCGATTTTGCAGAACCCTTTAAGGCGTCCTTCGCGAACGCGCCCTTTGACGGTTCTTCGCTCTTTGGCAAGACCGTCCGCAAGACGCTGGTCCAAAGCGAAATGGACGGGAAGACGCTGTCTGCCGTCGGGGTCTGCTTCTCTAATCCCCAGTGATCCTTTTCCAGGAATCAAAGGGGACAAAAGAAGATGTGGTTCCAGAAGTCTCAGCAGTCCCAACCAGCTTCAGACCTCTCGTCCTTCAGAGGCAGAGGAGGACAAGGTGGATGCCGGCCCAGAGTCAGAGGGTGGCCGCGTAACTTTGGGTCTAGAGAACCATTCTCAGACAGGCCCGCGCAACAGCCCTGAGGGCTTATCCGGCTGTCCCTCTCTGGAGGCAGTCGGGGGGCATTTGTTGGAGCACCTACTAATTTGGGAGTCCATCACGATGGATCGATGGGTACTCCGAATCATATCCAGAGGTTATTCCATTTCCTTCCTAAGTCCCCCCCCCCCCATGAAGCGCCTCCCCGATGTCCCACCCGATCAAAGGGAGGTGGCAGCTTCAGAGATTTCGAAGCTGCTAGAAAAATCCAACGCGTCCCCCCAGACCAGTTCAGATTGGGCTATTACTCCAGGCTCTGTTTAGTGCCAAAAAAGACGGGGGACTTAAGACCGATTCTAGATCTTTCTTCCCTGAACCTGTTCATTCCCAAAGAGAAATTCCAGATGGTCACTCTTCAATCAATTCTCCCCCTCCTTCGGGAGAATGGCTGGATGTGCTCCATAGACCTCAAGGATGCGTACTACCACATTTTGATGGACAGACGATCCAGGAGGTTTCTCCGCTTCCGGCTGGGAGCCAGTCATGATCAATTCAGGGTTCTTCCGTTCGGCCTCACCTCAGCCCCCCAGGGTGTTCACCAAGATCATGGCAGTGGTTGCAGCCCACCTGAGACTCCAGGGCATTCAGGTCTTTCCGTACCTGGACAACTGGCTCCTCACCACCTCCAACAGGCATCAACTGTGTGTTGCCAGGGATTATGCTCTAACTCTTGCCCAGAGTTTGGGCATTTCGGTAAACCTTCAAAAGTCCTTTCTTCATCCTGTGCAGGTTCTGGAATTTATAGGGGCCAAATTGGACACTCGCCTCTCTCGGGCCATACTAACTTCAGACAGGGTGAACTGTTTGTCATGTCAGGTTATAGCCCTCCTTCAGAACCCGGCTCCATCGGCAGAGTTAGTCCTGAGAGCACTAGGCTCTATGGCGGTGGCAGTCGGTCTTTGCATACATGTGCGTCTAAGAATGAGGATTTTGCAATGGACCCTTCAAGTCCAATGGTCTCTGCTACATCCGTTGAACACCCCTATTACCCTGAGCAGGGCTTGCAGGGAATCCCTCCTCTGGTGGCTTCGCTCATGTGAGCTGCAGGAAGGGAGACCCTTTGTGATGCCTCCGCCCCAAGCCACGTTGACCACGGATGCTTCTCGCCTCGGGTGGGGGGGCATTCTTTGGGCAGAACCGTCCAAGGCACATGGACCCCCTTAGAGACCGCTTTGCATATCAATGTCCTAGAGATGAGGGCGGTGCTTCTGGCATTGCAAGCTCTCCATGACCTTCTTCCTATTGGGACTATTGCGGTTCAAACAGACAACATGGCGGTAGTCTGGTACATAAAGAAATAGGGAGGGACCAGATCTTATCCCCTTTATCGGGAGACTATGAGAGTTTAGGAGTGGGCGATGTCCACCAACCGCCTTCTGGTAGCAATGCACATTCCGGGTCGGTCCAACATTCTGGCAGACAAACTGAGTCGCGTGATCCTCACACCATACGAGTGGTCCCTGAAACCATCAGTTGCGAAACAGATCTTCCTCAAATGGGGTCTACCTGGTTGCGATCTATTTGCTTCTCCGTCAAACACAAAGTGCAGCGAGTTTTTCGTGATACTTCCCCCACCAGGGGAGAGCCCTAGAGACGCTCTGGTTCATGCTTGGCCACCCGGTCTCCTCTACGCTTATCCACCCCCTTCCTCTTATGACGAAGTTCATTCAGAAAGCACGTCGGTTGGGGAGCAGAATTATCCTCCTAGCCCCATTCTGGCCTTGCCAGATCTGGTTCTCTTCTCTGCGGTCTCGCAGTGTAGTTCCTCCATGGATCTTAGATCCCATTCCGGATCTGATTTCACATCCTGTGGGATTGCAACCCTCGAACCTGGTAAACCTCAAGCTAGCGACTTGGTTGATCCAGTTCCACTGATGGCAAGGACTCCCGGCATCTCATCACCAGTAAAGGCCATTCTGGTAGCGGCTCACAAGCCTGCTACCAGGAAAATTTACTATAGTAAATGGAAGCGTTTTTCTGTCTGGGCTAAGGGCAAGGGCTTAGATCCCTTTACCATCCCTATTCCGGTGGTTCTTGATTTTCTGTCACACATTTTTCATCAAGGAGTCAGTGCATCTACAGTTAAAGTACAATTGGCAGCCATTTCCCATTTTCATGTAGGGGATGGGCTGGGATCTTTAGCTTCTGCGAAGATATGCAAAACCTTCTTGAAAGGTATTTTTCTATTGAAACCACCAGTTAAGACTGCGGTCCCACCATGGGACCTAACTTTGGTTTTACAAGCATTGACAAGCCCATCTTTTAAGCCTGCCGCCTCAGTTCCATTAAAGTTCTTATCATGGAAAACAGCCTTTCTAGTTGCTATTACTTCAGCCAGGAGGGTTTCGGAACTTCAAGCCCTTTGCATGAAACCCCCTTATCTAATCTTTCATAGGGATAGAGCGTCTCTCAGGACTAACCCTTCCTTCTTACCAAAGGTGGCTTCGGAGTCAAATATTAATCAGTCGATTAATTTACCAGTGTTCTTTCCCAACTTTCAGAACAAAGGGGAATACAAATTACACAAGTTGGATGTACATAGACAACTACGTTTTTACTTGCACAGGACGAAGGATACTCACAAGGCTGATCAATTGTTTGTGTCCTTTTCCAAATCTGCTATGGGTAGAGCTATTACCAAAGTTACCTTAGCAAATTGGATTTCACAGTGCATCATTCATGCGTATGTAGCCTCAGGTAAACCCGCTCCTATCGGAGTCCATGCCCACTCAACCCGATCCATAGCCACATCAGCAGCCTTCTGGTCCAGGGTTCCCCTGGACGACATATGTTCAGCAGCTACTTGGTCCTCTTCCCATACATTCATTTCTCATTATAAATTGGATATGATATCCAGGAGTAGGGCTCCCTTTGGCTCCGCGGTGCTTCGGAATATCCTTCCTTGAGGGCCTCCCAAGGTTTTAGGTAGCTGGGGACTCTGTCCCACAGGTTGCAGAGCAAATGAAGTTACTACTTCAGATAAAGAAGTTATGTACTCACCATAACGTTCCATCTGAGTAGGTACTTCATTTGTCTGCAACCGACCCCCCCCCCCACCATGCCCCCTAACCATTATCGTGGTTCCTGATCATGATTGAGATTGTTTCATGTGTTTAGGTATAACTTGGTCCTCTGTCGAGGGTCTTAGTTGTTAGATTAAGCAAACTCGATCTGAGGAAAGGGAGCATGTAGCATGGGGATTATGGGTAAAGGGGAGGAGCCAAGAGCTCGGATCTTTTAGCTAGTAAAGCTGCCGGCTCGGATCCGAGGTCTGATCCGATGCCCACAGGTTGCAGACAAATGAAGTACCTACTCAGATGGAACATTATGGTGAGTACATAACTTCTTTTTCCAGGGATTCTTTCCCTGGTCAATCCTACCAGCGCTCCTGAAGAGCGGCCCAACTCCTTTCCTCTGGAGGTGGTTGGGGGACGTTTCTCCTTGTACCCTTCTGCCTGGCTAACCATCACCATCGATTCTTGGGTACAAAGGATCATAACCAGAGGTTATCATATCCCCTTCGATCTTTGTTCCGTCCCTTCAAAAATATCTTCCCGACGTTCAACCCAGTCAAAGGGAAGAAGCAGCACTAGAGATAGAAAAGCTGCTAAGAAAAAGAGTCATCCAAATAATCCCTCCAGACCAGATAGGATCCGGATTCTACTCAAGACTATTTTTGGTGTCAAAGAAAACCGGGGACTGGAGACCAATTTTGGATCTCAGTGTATTGAACAAGTTTGTGGGAGTACACAAATTCCAGATGGTCACAATACAGTCTATCCTCCTGCTTTTGGAAAAAGACAATTGGATGTGCTCCATAGATCTTCAAGATGTGTACTACCACATAAAGGTAGACAGGCCATCAAGAAGATTTCTGCGCTTCCGTGCAGGAGCCAGTTACTACCAGTTCAGAATACTGCCCTTTGGACTCTCTACAGCCCCCAGATTGTTCAAAAAGTGCATGGCAGTTGTCACAGCTCACTTGCAACTTCAAGGATTCCAGGTGTTTCCATACCTAGACGACTGGCTCATTTCCGCCCCCACCAGACATCTACTGGAAAAAGCCTTGGCATACTCTCTCCTCGCTTCTCAAAGGCTAGGCATAACCATAAACTGGCAGAAATCCAATCTCACCCCATCTCAGTCAACAGAATTCATAGGGGTTATCTTGGACACAAAAAACTGCAGAGCTGCTATCCCAGAGCACAGAATTCTAAGGATAAAGCAACAACTAATTCCAATCCTTTCAAAGGAAAAATCCACGGCTCACTCGGTTCTACAGCTGTTGGGTTCCGTGGCAGACTCCATCACCATTGTTCCCCTTGCCAGGTTTCACATGAGGCTTCTACAATGAATACTGCTCACCCAATGGTATCCTTTTCAGCATCCTCTTTCAGGCATGATACGAGTAACCCTCAGGTGCAAACAGGATTTAAATTGGTGGATGACACACCATCTCTCACAATGGGCTCGCCCCTTCTCCCCCCAGCAACCCAAGGCCACGGTGACCACGGACGCCTCCCTGATGGGGTGGGGGGACTATGTCAGGGACAGACAGTTCAAGGCACTTGGTCCGAACTGGAGGCCCATCTGCATATAAATGTTCTAGAGCTGAGGGCGGTGCTTATGGTGTTACAAGCATTCCATCCCCTGCTGCCGTCTGGGACAATTGCGATTCAATCAGACAGCATGGTGGTGGTCTGGTACATCAACAAGCAAGGTGGAACCAAATCTGAGAGGCCATGAGGATATGGCAATGGGCGATGGCTACCAACCATTTTCTTCTAACAATGCACTTTCCTGGGAGTTCCAACGTGATAGCAGGCAGACTCAGCAGGTGCATTCATCAACCTCACGAGTGGTTCTTGAATCCCTTGATAGCGGCGGAGATCTTCTACCGCTGGGGCCATCCTTGCTGCGACCTCTTTGCATCCCCGACCAACTACAAATGCAGCAACTACTTCGCCCTGATTCCCCTTCCGGGACAGTCACCCAGAGACACTCTAGTCCACGATTGGCCCTCGGGTCTTCTTTACGCATTTCCACCCTTTCCCCTCATTCCCCAGTTTCTGAAGAAAGCCCGGCGGTTGAAGAGCAAGGTGATCATCATAGCACCATATTGGCCTCCACAGATTTGGTTCCCCTTCCTTTGGCCTCACCTACTAGATCGACCATGGATTCTCCATCCAACCCCGGAGTTGGTCTCACACCCACAGAACCTGATTCATCCCAACCTGAGCAGCCTGAAGCTAACGGCTTGGCTACTCCAATTCCCCTGATTACCAGGCAGAATGATCTTTCTTTACCAGTACGTGATATTCTCATTGCTTCTCATAAGTCTTCCACTAGAATTACTTATCTGAGCAAGTGGAAAAGATTTACCTGTTGGCTGAAAGATAAACAAGTAGACCCCTTTTCAGCACCAGTGTCGATAATAGTAGACTATCTGGCTGACCTGTTTTAATCTGGTCTATCAGCCTCTAACCATTAGAGTTTATTTGGCTGCAATTTCTAATTTTCATGAGGGTGTCCAAGATTCCTCTCTTATGGCCCATAAATTGTGCAAGACCTTCATAAAAGGTGCGAATCATCTGAAGCCACCTTTTAGAGAACCTGTTAAACCATGGGATTTATCATTAGTTCTACAAGCTCTGACAATGGCACCTTTCGAACAAGCCGCTTCTTGTGACCTCATGTATTTGTCATGGAAAACCTTGTTTTTGGTCGCTATTACTTCTGCCAAATGTATTTCTGAACTTCAAGCTTTATGTATCAAGAGTCCATACTTGATTTTTCATAGAGATAGAGTGTCTCTGAGAACTAATCCGTCATTTCTGCCTAAAGTGATCTCTGAAATGGCCATTAATCAAGCCATTGAATTGCCAGTTTTCTTTCCCAATCATTCAAAACAGAGGAGAGTATTGCCTACATACCCTAGATATACACAGGCAAATCCTTAAACAGGACTAAACCCTTTCGTAAATCTGACCAGTTATTTTTGGCCTTTTCTGGACCTAGATTAGGATCTGCTGTTGCTAAGGTCACATTAGCTAGATGGTTGAAGGACTGTGTGACCTTTATTTACACACAGCGTAATATCTCATTGCCTACTACCATGAAAGCTCATTCAACAAGGTCGGTGGCAACTTCTGCTGCCTTCCATGCCAGAGCCTCTTTACATGACATCTGTGGAGCTGCTACTTGGACTAAGCCTCATACCTTCATCAGTCATTACAAATTGGATTTGGCCTCCAGAGGAAGAGCATCTTTAGGTTCTGTGGTGCTCAGGAATGTCCTTCCATGAGAGCCTCCCAGGAATAGAGGCAGCTGGGGACTCTGTCCCATACGTAAGGAATGAACGAGGATTAGCAATATCAGATAAAGAAGTTGTGTCTTACCATAACATTCCATCTGTATTGTTGATCCTCGTTCAGTCATTATGACCCTCCCTCCTTCCCCCTCCTGTAGTTTCTAGTGGATCTCACCATCCGGTTCTCTTAGGTTATTTGACCAGAGGTAGCCTCTACCTTCTTTAACTTGCAAACTCAGTCTGAGGTAACGGAGAGGGGGATTGTGGGTAAGAGTTTAGCTCAAGAGTTTGAAGCTGATGCCAGCTTTGAAAATGGCCGGCTCAGTTCTGAGCTCGGAACCGATACCCTTGCATAATGAATGAACGAGGATCAACAATACAGATGGAATGTTATGGTAAGGCATAACTTCTTTATATCTCTCAGATGTTTGCTCAGAACTGAAAGTCCTAAAAAATTAAAACACTTTCAAAACAATGCAGAAGGCACCCTATTTCTAGACATCCCATCTCTTTACTGCATTGAAACTAACTTTTATAGCTCAATTGTAAAGCAGTCTAATTTCAACTTATTTTCTTGAAGTTTTGCAAGTTAACTCTGTATGTTCCAGTTTCTACTATTAAAACATACATTTGCACAGGTGTATAGTTTATATACATTTCTGTTCTTTTTCAGTAGGATTCACTGTGGATACATCTTAGCTCAGTACATAACATACACTTCTATATAAATCATATCAATATTCACAAATGACATAGAATTATTCACAAAATTCCAGATAGCTGGGCTGGCAGCGTGACGGGGGTCTTATCAGTGGTTAACTGCACCTGAAGTGTCTCCTCTGCGTCATACTGTTTGACCAGCCTAGAGGTGTGTATGTCTTTAATATATATTGCAACTCCACCTCCTTTTGCTTTGCTGCCCATAGTTTGGAGTCTCAGTGTATGATAGGATGAGTAACGTTGTATGGCTCGGGTGCTCGCCGCAGCTTTGAACCAGGTTTCTGTTACTGTACAAATGTAAGCATCTTCCAGGATTAAGAATGGTTGCAATGAATGCATTTTCATGTTAGACTCCTAGGATTTAGCATCATGACCTTTGATTTCCAGGCAATTTTGATCTCATGGCATTGCCTAAAAAAGGCACTATGTGGGAGGTAAGAGCCTTTGCCAGAAATCTGAAGCCCAAGGGAGATAAATGCAGGCCATCTCTGGCAAAGCATTGTGGTCTGTCGATCATGTCTTCTCAGGATGTCAGGTACTGGATCCCTTTGAAATGGCACCAGAAACTAAGCCAATCTTTAAAGTCAAGTCATTTTTTTGTTTGTATTGAGGCATTATTCTGGGTGATGGTAGAATGCTGCTTAAGGCTAGGAACATACCTGCCTGGGACACACATTCGGCGAGCTCGATCATGTCTGTCTTCATATAGTCCAGGGAGGTACGTCTCAAGTCATTCACACTAACATGGACTATGACTGTGATAAAGTCATAACAGTACCTGTTGTTGAGAGACATGAGTGAATGGGTGATATGGCAGATTCAGGCTCCTGACAAACAACTAATCATGATTTTCTCCTTATCCAGCCTGGTGAGGAGCACATCTGTGTGTCTCACAATGGAGTCTCCTATGACTATTATGTTGGGTTTATCTTTAGGCCTTAGTGGCTGTGAGACATGTATGGACTATGTGTGATGAGTTCGAGTGTGTTTTGCCTCTGAGGTCTCTCTTGTTTGGGTATCTTTTTGTTGAGGACCTCTGCATATGTGGGTGTGTGTTGTGTAGTTGTGGGTGGTGGTTGAGGTGTGGTATTTGTGTTGACAACCTTCTCAGTGCCAGATATACTGGCTTGTGAGGGAGAAAGCATAGGCTGTAGGTTCTTAATGTAATTGCATCTCTCACAAGTTGTGTTCCTAGGTGGTAGTGGTAGAGGGTTTTCCTTGTACATGAGGCAGTTGCTACATTGCCTCAGGATGCCCATATCAACCAGACTGGCAGGAGAAGCCATAGGGAATTGTTCATCCATATTTGTCAGAATCTGAGGAAGAGAGGCCAGAGAGAGAGCTAAGAGGGTAAAGGATGGTAGGTCAAGAGGTATACTACTAGATGATCACACAAGTGCTACTAAGGGAAAATTTGTAGCTGGAATACCTCAAAAAAGATTAAAGACAGTGTAGCTGTGGTGTGTGATGTACAAACAAGTCCAAACCAGCTTGAACGCGGGGTTTAAATACCACAAAAAATATAAGATTCTAGTAAACCTCTTTGCCCAAAAATGTGGTAAAGATGAGGGGCTACACTGTTGGGATACAGCTGTATCTAAGGGAAAAAATTGCCAAAATCATCTGTCCAGCTGTGGCACTCAATTGCACAGCAGTCCATGGTGCTAGGTGATGAGCAAACAAGCAGAAACCCACTCAAGGGTTGGGGATTAAATACCAGAAGGTTAAAACCTAAAACAACTTTAAAAAAAGTCTCAAAGAAACAATGACACAGACAGGACCTAGGAAATTAGAATTGGGGAGTCCACCTCTACAAAGAGGCCAGTCACAAGTGGAGTCCCTCGGGGATCAGTCCTTGGACCGCTCCTTTTTGGCATTTACTTTTCAGAAGTCAAGACCAATGTAAATGGTCTCTGGCTGACTAAATTTGAAGATGATTGCAAATTAGGAGCGGTCATTGAATCTCGCACTGGCGCAAATGTTTTCCAGGAGAGACTGACACAGACAAACAACTGGTGCCAGATCTATGGACTAAAGCTAAATGCCAAGAACTCTATAATAGTATAATTTGGGAAGTCATCCATCCCTGGTAACCATCATATTGACAGCACATCCCTTAGAGTTGACCCAGTAGTCAGGGACTTAGGGACACACATAGATAGTAATCTAGCCCTTGATCATCATGTGTTTGCAGTGGTGAGGAAATCATTATATGTTACGCAACTTATAAACAAAGATATGGCATCTAAGTCCAAGGAGGTCATTGTTCCACTGTATTCGGCATTCATCAGACCTATCCTTGAGTACAATGCCTCCTTTGGTGTGTACCTAACCAGGCATATACAACAAGCTGAACGTCCACAGAGGTTCCTCATTAAAATAATACAGGGTGTAAGTAATATTTCCTATGCAGACTGCCTCAAGGCCCTATACCGGTATTCTGTCTCCTACAGGCTTTTGAGGGGAGATCTATGCCTGGCATACCAGGCAGTGTCAAACCCCACTCTGATGGACCTCCTGCATATCCACAAAACAAACAGCACCAGAATTACCCGTTCTAAAGACTTAAACATTGCCTGTGATACAAGTAGGACCTGCTGGAGAGATGGGTATGTATCCCAGAAACTACCCCGTCTATGGAACAGACTCCCCATCCATGTGAAGCAGAGTACCTTCCTAATCCAATTCAAGTGTAACTTGGGACAGTTGGATGAGAAATCGGTAATTCATCCATGGTTTGGCACCTGTCTCTCTAATGGAAAATGGTAAATCATTCATCTCCCAGGCCAATTATTACACTTATGAAGGGTATCAGAACTTGTCAGAGATTTGGGATGCATGACTGGGCTTAAAAAGGCCCTTGTGGTTGTTTACGTAGTAAACACCTATGAACCTATGAGGTGTTTACTCCAAGCCCTAGACCAGCCAGCCTTTAGCAGCCAGGGACCAGTCAGCACAGTCCTCTCACTAGAGTGCAGAAGGGCTCTCTCTAATCCAAGATTGCTTGGAAAATGTGCTCAGAATAAACAGACACTACAAACAAACAACCAGGCCCAGAAACATCAACCCTGAGTCTGGACTATGCTACAGCTACTCTATTTTAGGCAGAAAAAATATGTAAATGTTTAACATAGCAGAAAAAACAGCAGTGAGACACTAAATAAAAGTTTTAAACAAAAAAAGAGCAAGGAGACTCTAGAGAATGCTTTTAACTACAAACAAATCAGTTGTATGATATACTTCTTGGCAGGAAAATCAGAACAAACAGATGCTTAACAAATGGAGAAAATTTCCAGTTAATGCCTTTCAAACAGTGAAAATGGCTAAAAATGTTTTACAAACAGTGAAAACAGTAACTAAAATTATTTAACCGGCCCAGTAAGGCAGACAGTTGCAGTACAACAGTTCCGGTTTGTTTATAGTAATAAAATAAAGTAAAAAGGCAATAAAAAGTGCAATAAATGGTAAGAATAAATAATAAATAGAAAAACAAGCAAAAAAACAGGCACATTATGTTTTTTAGGAAGCTCAGAAGCCTCTAGTCATCTGAAATCTCAGCAGAGTTGTGGCAGATGTCCTTCATGGATGCATCTGCAGTCATAACAACTGGGTTGTCCTGTCGTCAGGCAGCCCTTCAGTCGGCCGGATTCCAAAGTCCGGGTCCGGCTTTGGCTGATGTCGCACTTCACCCGACGTCATCTCTGTTGGTCTTCGGGTATAAAGGCATCAGCCGACGCCATTTTCCTCAGTCTTTCTTGCCGTGTGGCGCCCGAAGCAGAAGCTGTTCGCAAGTGCCGGTCGGTCGGATCCAGAGATTACTTCTACCGAATACTACTTCGAAGACTTCTAAAGCTAAGTACCCCGTTGGGGACTCTTTCTTGCCTCAGCCGATGTCAGAAAAAGTTAATAATTGTTTAACCTGTGGGAAACAAATACCTCATAAAGATTTCCACTCTTATTGTCTGCCTTGTTTAGGCCCAGCCCACGACGTAGCAGCCTGTTCGGCCTGTGCTTCTTTCAACCGACAAACGCTTAGGCGTCGGTCGGAGTTTGCTGAACAGTTTTTCGGTTCTGATTTTGCGTACATTATGCCGTCGGATCCTCCGACTACCCAATCTGCCAAAAAACGCAAAGATAAAGACCGACACTCGCGGTCCGCGGTTTCGGCCGAAACCATGCCTAAGCAAACCGCAAGTGTCTCGGTTTCGGCCGAAACCGAGAAAACTGATCAAAGTACAGCTGAATCTATCTCTACAACTGAGGCCCCTGCTACCACTCTTGAATCGGCCTCAGAAATTTTATCCACTACGGTGGTTGCCACTGACTTATCAGACACCATTCCCTTGGATGTCTCTACCCCAGCACGTGGTGCTGCTAGGCCTCCAGCAGCCATGTCCATTAAGGCCTTTGCCAGGGCTAAAGCAGCCAAGACTACTAAAACAGTGCCTGTTAAACCCCCTACAACCAGGCCCTCCTCTAGTTCTCAAATGCTTACTCTGGCAGAAGATTTAATTTCATTAATTAGAGGATCTCAATCTCACCCAGACAGGGCCTCTCAGCCCCCAGAGAAGAGACCTAGGGCAGAGCCCCCTGAGCCAGTGTCCTCTGATGATTCTGCCGATGAATCAGACGTAACTGACCAGCCAGAGGCTCCTTTCTCCAATTTTGAAGACTCAGATGCTGAAGAATCCATTCCAGCTGCTTCCCCACCAGAAGAATTCTCCTTTGGGGAAACCTTACATGCCATGCGAGAGCAGTTCCAATGGCAGCAACAGGATTTTTCAGACTCCAGACAAAGACTTAGGACCTTTCTGCACCTTCCACAGCACAGGCCCTTAGCTATACCTCCTGTTCTCTCTGTGGTGGATGATGCTTTCAATGATGTCTGCTCCGCACCAGATTCTTTACCTCCAGCCCCTGCCAAACCAGACAGGTTTTACAGGGTACCAGACACTCATCACCACCTTTACAAGGCCCCACTTGCAGATCCAGAAACTATATCTCAGGGTCCCAAGGCAGTAGCCGCGACCATAGCTAAAAACCCTATTCCCTCTGAAAGGGAAGCAAGGTCATTAGACAGATGGGGCAAAAAGGTCTACACTTCAGCTACTCTCTCAGCTAGAGCTTTAAACTGTCAGTTTCACATGATACAATACCAAGAGTTTATGCTTGATCAGTTAACAAAAAAGCTAACCACTGATGAATCTCTTGATAAGAAATATGTATTAGAAATGGTAAATAACATACAACAGGTTAGTAACCATTCCTTAAAATGTGGCTATGATGCACTGGAGGCTTCATTTAGATCAGCCATGACTGGCACAGTGATAAGAAGGCATGCATGGCTAAAGGAGCAAGCTTTACCGGATCATGTTAAAGCTAAGTTACTAGATGCTCCTATGGATAAGACAAGTTTGTTTGGTACACCTGCCCAGCAGGTTATGAAGAAAATGGAAGAAAAGGCAAAATCTGTTCAAACGGTTAAAGATTTCTTGCAGGTTCAACCACCAAGGTTTAGCAGGAACTGGCCTGCCAAAAATTGGTCCTTTCCTGACTCCACAAGATCCCAAAGGGGCAGGAATAGACGTTCCAGAGGCAGAAACCAATCCAGAGGAGGTGCCTACAGAGGACGACAGTGGCAAGGTAACAACAGAGGCACAGACACAACCACTGCCACTACAACAACACAACCACAGTGACTTAACCCTAAATCCGCCTACCAGGGAACAAATAGCAGCTCCTCTAGGCGGCAAGTTAACCTTATTTTCAAAGAACTGGCAATATATAACAAACGACAAGTGGATTTTACAAACCATAGATCAAGGTTACCGGTTTCACTTCCACACTTTACCAGTCAAAAGAGGAATGCCAAATCTACCTCCAAATCAAAAAACAGAGGCTCTACAACAGATAATGCAGTTAGCAAACATGAGAGCTGTGGAAAGAGTGCCAACAGCAGAGCAAGGAAAGGGGTTCTACTCCAGACTATTCCTAGTTCCAAGAAAGGAAAAAAGTTGGAGACCTATTCTCGACCTGTCCACCTTAAATACATACATCATTGTCCCAAAATTCAAAATGCTGACCCTACAGCAACTTCTTCCCATGCTGGGCAAGGAGTGTTGGCTGGTAACTCTAGATCTCAAGGAGGCATACCTGCACGTCCCCATTCGACCAATCTGCAGAAGATACCTCAGATTTCTTGCAGGATCAGAGCACTATCAATTCTCAGCATTGCCCTTTGGCTTATCTACTGCACCCAGAGTATTCACAAAATGCCTGGCATCAGTAATCGCCCATTGCAGACTACAGGGAATTCAAATTTACCCATACCTGGACGACTGCCTGCTACAAGGGGACAACAAAAGCAAGCTGACAACAGATTTACAAAGGGTCATTTACTTGCTACAAGCTGGGATACACAGTCAATTTACAAAAGTCAAGGCTGATACCATCCCAAACAAGGACATTCTTGGGCTGAATTGGACACAGTAAAACAAATGGCATTCCTAACTACAGAAAAACAAAAAGAACTCCCTCTTTACTTCTTGGCACTAACAAAACTGAACAAGTTAACAGCAAGAAAAGTACTGCAGGCCTTGGGCTTCATGGCATCATGCATAATCTTGGTCCCACTTGCCAGACTACATATGAGAAAACTACAGTGGTACCTAAAGAATTTATGGTCCCAACACAGACACAGCCTAGAAACAGAAATCCCACTAATTCCATGCTTAAAACAGGAGTTTCTATGGTGGGCTCAGGCATGCCAGTCAAACCCAGGGCTACCCTTTCGCAGATGTCAAGCAAGCCAGACCATCACAACAGACGCTTCAGACCTAGGATGGGGGGCCCACATGCTGGACAAATGCGTGCAAGGATTGTGGACACAGGATCAACTCCACCTGCACATCAACCTAAAAGAAATGCTGGCAGTAAAACTGGCAATCCAAAAGTTCAGACCATTTCTCAAAGAGGGCCAGTTGATGATAAGGACAGACAACACCACAGTCATGTGGTACATCAACAAACAAGGAGGCACTCATTCATACCCCCTATGCAGAATGACTTTGGAACTGTGGAACCTGGCACTCAGCTACAACATCCAGTTACAGGCAATATTTGTACCGGGAAAAGAAAATACTCTAGCAGACATATTAAGCAGAACCACATCAGATGCCCACGAATGGAAGCTGCACCCGGACATCTTCAAGACCATCTCAAAGAAATGGGGAATGCCTCAGATAGATCTATTCGCATCACCTCTCAATCACCAGCTCAAAAAATTCTGCACAAGGACATTCCACCCACTAGCATGGAAAGTGGATTCGCTCTCCTTCAGCTGGAAAGGCCTAACAGCATATGCATTCCCACCTCTTCCCTTGATACACAAGGTATTACTAAAAATCAAGGAAGAACGTCCAAGGATAATCCTGATGGCTCCAAACTGGCCAAGACAACACTGGTACCCACTGCTGAGGAGCATGTCTCGGAACAATATGTGGCCAATACCCCTGATGCCTTTGATGTTAACTCAGAACAACTACAGCATCATACATCCAAACCTAAAACGTTGCAACTGACTGCATGGAACATCACATAGCAGCAGCTAATCCAGAACTTTCCCAAAGAGTTAAAGACATTATTCTTGAAGCACGCAGACCTTCAACAAGAAGGAACTATGCTGGAAAATGGAAAAGGTTTGTCATTTGGAGTACTGAAAGAGGAAAAGATGTGTCAAACATAGATATGCCTAACATTCTGGAGTATCTGGCGCAACTTCTTCATTCAGGCCTGTCCTACTCCTCCATCAAGATACATGCATCAGCTATTTCAGCAGAATACAGCTTTGATCCACCTGTTTTTTCGCACCCTTTGCTCAGGCAGTTCCTCAGAGGAATCAAGAATGTAAAACCTCCAAGGAAACCACCATTACCAGCTTGGGACTTAAACTTTGTGCTAGAAAAGTTGACACTATCACCTTTTGAACCAGCAGCAACAGCAGACCTACAACACCTGTCATGGAAAACTGCTTTCCTTCTGGCAATTACTTCAGCAAGGAGGGTTTCAGAACTACAGGCCTTAATGGCAGTCCAACCCTTCCTAATCTTCCACCAAGATAGAGTGTCCATGAGGACTAACCCTACATTTATGCCTAAGGTAGTATCCAGAGTGTCTTTAAACCAGGCAATCCACCTACCTACCTTCTTTCCCAACCCACAAAACAGAGGGGAAAGAATACTGCATACCTTGGATGTACATAGACAGCTACGCTACTACTTGGACAGAACAAAAAGTAGCAGAAAGACTGACCAACATTTGGTAGCCTATGCAACAGGACAGGAAGGAAAAGCTATTTCCAAACAGACAATCTCCAAATGGATAGGAAATTGCATACGATTCTGTTACTCCTTCCATGGAAAACCAATTCCACAGAACATAAGACCTCATTCTACAAGGGCAACAGCCACTACCACAGCCTTCTTACGAGGAGTGGCAACCAAAGACATTATTGAGGCGGCTACTTGGACCTCCGTGCATACATTTGCCAAGCATTATAACTTGCCTCTATATTCCAGATCCCGAGCAGGGTTTGCCACTGCTGTACTGCAAGGGATCCTAAACACACCATAATCTAGTTTTATCCTCCTCCCCTAGTTGGCTATGGTATTCTACCCAGTTGTTATGACTGCAGATGCATCCATGAAGGACATAGTACAGTTTTGTACCTACCATAAATGTAGATGTCCGAACTGGATAGCATCTGCAGTCAGGATTACCCTCCCTCCTTCCCCTCTGTGGTACTCCTAGGGTGTTTACCCTCCTAATAGCTAGCTGGTGGTGGGGGGGGGGGGTTTATGGTGTATTTGTTTGTATATATGTACATACATGCTTATTTTTGGGTTTACCTCTATCTTTTTGGAAACATTGGCATCTATCCAAATTTTAGCCTTCAAGAGGGCTACTGGCATCTGGGGCAAGAAACACTGAGGAAAATGGTGTCGGCTGATGCCTTTATACCCGAAGACCAACAGAGATGACGTCGGGTGAAGTGCGACATCAGCCGAAGCCGGACCCGGACTTTGGAATCCGGCCGACTGAAGGGCTGCCTGACGACAGGACAACCCAGTTGTTATGACTGCAGATGCTATCCAGTTCGGACATCTACATTTATGGTAGGTACAAAACTGTACTTTCCCCTCCTTCACTCAGCTTAGTATAAATCACCCACTCACCATTAATCTACTCTATCCATCCTCCATGTATTTCTTTCATTCTGCTTTTGTATGTATTATAAATAGCTATTATGATTACCCAGCATATATTTTGTGTTCTGTATCATAACGTAGAAAATTGTACTTGTAATCTTTGTGGAAGAGTTTTTCTTCTTTGTTCTATTAAGTACTTATTTTCCACGTTTTGACATAGACCTCGCATAGTTGTATATGAAAGCTTTTTATAATGGTTTCCTTCTTTGCTGTAGCAGGTGCTGATATTGCATCCTGTATCCTCAACCTAGGCAGAACCTGAAAAGTGTTCATATGGATTAGTGTGCTTTCCCATTTAACAAAAGTAGCTAAAGAAATCAATGTTATTTTCATTCCGTTAAAATATATTTGATATGCTCCTTAATTTCTCTGCAGTCTAAAATTCAGTCTAAATGAATGCCCTGTAACATGCTAAGATTTGAGTGGCTTCTTGCAAGACTACTTTAAGAATCTAATTCTGTGATATGCTTCTTATAAAGGACTCCATACGAAACTTGCAAAAAATGCATCAAGTTTGGTGATGAGAGAAACTGCAGATTTATTGCATACTGTTTAAAAATGTGAGTGTTGAGGATATCATAGTTGAGGATCTGATGATTTGTTAAGATTATGACCCACTGAATACTGGTTGCTAAGTAACATGAATATGTTATAAGCCTACAAATGTTGTGTATTGATGACCGTGTAATTACATTTAAAAAATGTCCTACTCCAGCTAATTTGTACAGAAAAAAAAACAGAAGCATGTAAAAAAAATAAGAGGGCAAGCACGAGTGTTTTACTTTGAGGATTACATCTTGTGACTTACCGCAAAGTTTACATGTATTTCTTGTAACCTTTGGTGTACTTACTTATATGCAGTAACCTTAAAATTATAAATTGTAGTGTATCTGTATGTTTAATATTTTGTGCTATTGTTGCCTGCTGATCTGGGTCAGGCCTGAAAAGAGTCTTTGGACCAGTCCCACTCACCCAGTTAACAAATTAAATAAATAGAAGAAAAGTTGCAAAGTTAGAGCTCCAGTGTCTGATAGCTGGTACATTGGACAGATTATGAAGTATTTCTCTCATGACACATGTATAGGCTACAGTTTCTAACACTGGTAGAGCACAGTATACAGTGTAAAGATCATGTGCTAGCATATTTTGTGAAACCTTGCTTTTCAACAAGTGTTTGCTTGCACCTCCTCTCCTAATGAAATAATTATGTACCTCCCATCATAAGTTTTGGAAAAAAAATTGCCCATGATCTTTAAATCTACTAGTTGAAGAGAAGACTACACATTGTTTGCCAATAAAAACTAACCTTGAAATCCTCCTTACAAACTAGACAGTAAATGATGAACTGTTCTTGAAACATGAGCTCCATTATGCCATGCTGGACTTCATATATGAAGTGTTCAGTTTCAATTTATCAAAGTGGAACTTGGCACTGCAAGCATGATGTATACGGAGGACCCTGTAGATATGTATACTGAACTGCACATTGTAGGTGCATGTGTTACTTGTAGCAGCCAAAGTGCACTGGTAAGCATTTTTGTATGCTTCCCAGATGCCTGGAAGTCAGGTAGCTGATAATTACCAACATGAGCGAGAAAAAAAAAACAGTTATTCACCATCCTTACCCATGTAAAATGTAATTTTCTTTATACGGCACTGGCTTATCTCTTCTCAATTCTGGGATCTTTGTGCAAACACTATCTTGGTTTTATGGAAGCCCAGAATCCTCTTGGCCATAAACAGGACATAAGTACAGTGTGCTTGTTGTGGGGATGATTTGTAGGCAGGTTCTAACTGCTCAAACACAACTGGTCTAATCACCTTTTTGTAGTCTCAACTATTTTCTTAGTTGTAATGGGATTACTGTTTTCTCTTTCCATTGCATGACTGTGGAGTTAGTATGCAAGTTTGAAGGGTATGGAGGCTTTCTTTTTACATGAGCAGTGTAGCTGGGCTTGCCCCTGTGCACAAATATTTACTATGGTTGGGTGTAGGAGAAACTGTTCTTGATCAGTTTTGTTTGAGAAATGTTTTTTCAAGCAACAGTTTTGTTTGCCATTCAGAGGCATACCAAACAGTGACAGGGCAGTGAAAGCCTTAGGCTGGCATAACCTGTCCCAAATCTGTATAACATTTTCCTCATAAGTCTAAATGAGCCGGAATAACTTACTGAGTTTTTGTGCTTAATGGGGATTGTTGGAGGAGTATAGGTTGCGGTGAAGTTTAGATATGTTTCTGCAGCTTCTCTGGATCTTCTTACTCTCTTGAAGTTCCTTGCCTTTATCATGATAGACGGCTGCTTTATCTTCTGTTTTATTACACCCATTTGGTCGTTTCACCTGTTGAGCAAATTGTTCTTTTATACATATGAATTAGCACCCTGATATTCATTCCCTTTAATTACCCTGTGGGGTGTCTCCCCATTGTAAGGACTGTTTGGGTTGCCTGGGTAGCCGCTGTATATGTAACTGTGTATCTCTGTATGTGTTTGTCTGTGTGTGCTTACTGTATGTTATTTTCTGTCCTGCCTTCCTGCTGCAGTAGTATTACTCTAATTTACATCAGCATCATGATTGTATTTTACCGTAATGTAGGATGTTGCGTCCACTGGGGCTACAGCTTGTTTTGGCAAGCAAAGGGCATAAGTAACCAGCAATTGATGGGTGTGATGCCAGTTGATCAGCATTACCAGTCAGCTTGCAAGCATGTCTTTGTGTGCACAATGTAAGAGACTCCACAAAAACTTATGCAGGCTCTGCAGAGAAGGCACCCCAGCCAAAAATCAAAACCTGGATTGAGGCACTGTAAAGCATCAGTACTATCTGCCATGTCATTATGCCACACCTCTGTCTTACTCCTAACATTTGTTTTTCATTTTGTACTGTACTGTAAATCATGGGCCTTCCCTGTAAAAGGGCAAAAGCTCTGTCTAGTGAGACAAGTTGCTTACAATAACTGGAATATAGAAAAATGATTTCACTCAAAAGCCACAAATGAGGAGTATTGAACCACTTTTGTGCTACTTGTATCAGTTTATGTAACATCACATGCATCTTACTCACCAGCGAAGTGAAAAGTTTCTTTCTGAAATTGCAAACCCTCTTGTAACTTTGACTTTCAGATCTCCCCAATATGCGCTTAATCAAATAAATTTACATTCCATAGTGTTATGCAGAACTGTTTTATTTCTTAGTTCAGTGTTCACTCATCTAGTCATTGAAGGATATAACATGTACGTTTAACAGAAGTACAGAATTTGTATGCACCATTTTACACTGAAGCTTGTATTAATCACTAGTTTGGATAGTAAAACTATAACTTGGAAAACAATGTACATTTATGTGCATGTATGTGACAGAGTACAGTGAACCTCCATAATCGGCACAGAGTAAATTTATTCCTGAACAGAATTAAGTGACGGTGCATTGTAATGAATTTTTATCACAACCAGATTTTCTCAGTTGCCAGTTTCACATACTTCCATACAAAGCAGCCCCTGAAACACTGTAATGTTTTTTTAGAGTGTTTACTGCTGGGGAATAACGTTGGATTAGTTTCTGTAAAAGAAACTTTTCAGAAAACACTCTTCCTTTTTTGCATGCATTACACATGCACGCTTGATTTGTCTGGACTGTAGTCATTATGGCCAACGGATTCCTTTCACTGTGTGGAAAGAATCCTTTACAGAAGGCAAAGCCACACACAATAGTGATGGTTTGGATTAACTTTAATTTTTTTTTTCACAGGTTGTACAAATAGGCTCATGCAAAAATTAAGACATGACTACATGTCAGAAAATGCAGGTCTGTGTTGTCCTATTACTTGGCATCAGGTTACAGAATGTGTACTTAAGAAAGTCAGTGTGGGCTTGAATATGCACAAAATGTGGTTAGCTCCACTGGGGTTTCATCCACAAACCGATATTTGGTTGTAAGGGGGGAGGGGGCAGAACCTACAGACAAAACACATGTATGAACGGCAATGTCAAGGATTTTGGAAGTGTTTCCGACTGAATGACTGCCGGAGTTAGCATATGAAAACATACGAGCTGAGAGTGCGGGGTCCTGGGAGATTGCGTCTCTTGCAGAACTGAGGAAATACCACAGAGGCAATGTCGCAGGTCCAAATTAACCCGGTTGTGACTTACAAGTAAAAGCACACACTTCTGTGACGTACACACACTTCACTACACAGTCTCACCACATTTCCTGGACCGAGAAACGAGCGGAAAGCGTCCGCTCTTGAATTAAACAATCTGGTTGAAATAATACGCAAGTACCCACATTTTATTAAGTGTCTGTCCTATCAAGGATTAAATTAATTTACCCAGACGGTATCCTTAGATTTGGGTGTTATGTACCTTGCCTTTGAAATATAAAACTCATTTCTTCTTAAAATCTTTCAAACTAGCAGTCCCTTGGAAACAGTTAAATATTTCATAGGCTCACACCCCTGACTTTTACATGTGACTTCTTCCAGTTATTGTGTGCGACACATTGGCCAATTCCTTCATCTGCCTATGATGTGGCATTTTACCATTCTTAGTGTAATGCCTCAAGAAAAGGAAGCATCTAGGAGGCTAGGATCCGCCACATTACGCATGCACTCGGGTCATTGGACCACAAATACCAATATGACTCGGTCATAGTCCATGTGGGAGTAAATGACCTGAGACATACCTCCCTAGACTATATGAAGAGAGTCATCATGGAGCTTTCAGAATCTGTGTCTCAGGCTGGTATGAGCCTAGAATTGAGCAACATTTTACCTTCTGCAAGGATGATGCCACAATATGAACAAAAGATGACTGACTTTAATAATTGGCTTAGTTTCTGGTGTCATTCTAAGGGGGTGCAATATTTGTTAGCATGGAAAGAGATGATCAACAGACCACGCTGCTTTGCCAGGGATAGTCTGCACCTCTCCACTCTCGGCTTTCAGATATTAGCTAAAACATTGTCTTCACCCATAGTGCTTTTTTTAAGCAATGCCAAACTGAAAATACTACTGACATAGCAAATCAAAACCAAGAAAATCTAAAGGTATTACTGCTCAGTGCTAGAAATCTAAACAAAAAACTCCACTCCCTAGAAGCTCTCTTTACCCTAGAGAATGCTGATATCTGTGCAGTCACTGAGACATGGTTTAAAGCTGTAGAGAGCACACCAGCAGTACAAGATTATAATGCCTTCCACACATTTAGGCCAGCTACTTCACAGGCAGGGACAAAAGGTAGAGGTGTCACTATTTACATCAAAAATAAATATACTTCAATGCTGGTCAAACAGGACAATGCACTTAAGTTGCTCCATGTTCAAACCACCATAGGTAAAATCCAATACCACTTCCTTGCAAGCTGTAGGTCCCCCTCTATGACCCAGGAAACCCATACCATGTATTTAAACTTATTAGAAACACTAACCATTCAACCCAATACTATATTCATGGGTGACTTTAATTACCCCCCTATTAACTGGGAGTCTGTACGGCACCAAACACACACCCAAAGAGATTCATGGATTTTGTAAACACAAACTCCCTGGACCAGTTAGTCAATACACCAACCATGGGTGCAACCATACTGGATCTGGTCCTCCCTAATACGGGAGATTGCTGCACACTCCCTACTGCAGTGCCTTCCCTGGTATGGTCAGACCACAAAATGGTCTCTTTTGAAGTAAAAATAAAACCTGGACCCCCGGCTAAACCTGAAATATTCAAGAACTATTCTAAGGTTAATCTCCTGCTATTAAATAAGAACCTGGCAACATCTCAAGCTCCCATACACCCTGTGAACACTTTTGCCTATGCAGAACTGTTCACAGAGACCCTGTACAAGCATGTCAATAGCTGCATAGAGTTAGCTGTACCCACCAGGAAGAAGTACAGAACTAACTCAAAAAACAAGCCACCCTGGTGGAATTACAAAATCAACAGCCTATATAGCAGGAGGAAGAAAATTATGGCAAAAATTAGGAGGTGCAGGATAAAAGCACTCTTATCAACCTAAACAAACAATTCTGAGAACAAATAAAGTCTATCAAAGCCACATTTGAGGTAAGTTTGGCCTCCCAGGCCAAGGACAACCATAAAGCAGTCTTCAGCTATGTCCGCAACCTCAAAGGAAATACACAATTGTGTGCAGAGCTGATTGTGAATGGAGCCACCTATACTGAGCCAGTAGATATAGCATGCCTCCTGGCTGATAAATTCAGCTCCAACTTTACCTCTCTCTCCACCTCAACCTTCCCTCAGGTAATATCATCAAATAGAACTCCCCCTACTATCACTAGCGAGCAGGTCCTTAATGCTCTGTCTTAAGACCAAAAACACTGCATCAATGGGCTCATTCAATATCCCAGGATGCCTTCTAAATAGCATGAATCATGACCTATCAGGGCCTCCAGAATTACTACTTAACTGTTGCCTCCAAACAGGCTTCGTGCCTCATGATTGGAGAAAGGCAATAGTCATCCCTCTGCACAAAAGTGGGCCATCTACAGACCCAGGAAACTACAAACCCGTAAGTCTCACTAGTCTTGTATGTAAAGCCATGGAAAGAATTATCATGGAGATGATCAACAGAGATATCGTAAACCTCCAGACACTGGACGCAACCTAGTTTGGTTTTATCAAGGGCAGATCATGTCTACACAACCTGGTGGACTTCTTTGAGAAGGTCACCAAAGCAATGGAGGAGGGTAAAATCGTTCACACTGTCTGCCTTGACCTGGCCAAGGCATTTGACACAATACCCCACTTGGGCATTGTTGACAAACTCAAGAGGTTAAGTACAAACCTGTATGTCACCCAGTGGATAGCCAACTGGCTCACAGACAGGACTCAGGAAGTTAAAATTGGGGAGTCCACCTCTACAAAGTGTCCAGTCACAAGTGGAGTCCCTGAGGGATCAGTCCTGGGACCACTCCTTTGGCATTTACTTCTCAGAAGTCAAAGCCAATGTCAGTGGTCTTTGGCTGACTAAATTTGCAGATGATTGCAAATTAGGAGCTGTCATTGAATCTCACACTGACACAAATGTTTTCCAGGAGGGGCTGACACAAACAAACAACTGGTGTCAGAGCCATGGACTAAAATGAAATGCCAAGAAATGCATAATAGTATCCTTTGGGAAGTCATCCATCCCTGGTAACTATCATATTGACAACACACCCCTTAGAACTGACCCAGTAGTCAGGGACTTAGGGACACACACAGATAGTAATCTAGCCTCTGATCATCACATGTCTACAGTGGTGAGGAAATCATTCTATGTTGTGCAACTGATAAAACAAAGGTATAGCATCTAAGTCCAAGGAAGTCATTATTCCATTGTATTCGGCATTCATCAGACCTATCATTGAGTACAGCGCCCCCTTTAGTATGTACCTATCCAGGCATATCCAATAACTGGAACGTCCACAGAGGTTCCTCACTAAAAGAATACAGGGCATAAGTAATATTTCCTATGTAAACCTCCTCAAGACCCTATCCCTGTATTCTGTCTCCTACAGGCTTTTGAGGGGAGATCTATGCCAGGCATACAGGGCATTGTCAGACCCCACTCTGCAAACCTCCTGCATACCCACAAAACAACTAGCACCAAAATTACTCATTCTAAAGACTTAAACCTTGCCTGTGATATAAATAGGACCTGCTGGAGAGATAAGTATATATTCCAGAGACTTACCCCATCTATGGAACAGACTCCCCATCCTTGTGAAGCAGAGTTCCTCCCTAACCCATTTCAAGTGCAACATGGACAATTTGATGGGAAACCGGAAATTCATCCCTGGTTTGGCACCTATGTCTTTAATGGGCACAGGTAACCTGTCAATGGTTCATCTCCCAGGCCCATGCTTACACTTATCAAGGGTATCAGAACTTGTCAGAGATTTAGGATGCATGGATAGGCTTAAAAAGGCCATTGTAGTCGTTAGCCTAGTAAACACCTATGAACCTAGAAGGCTGAAAGCCAGCAAGGTTCCTATGGGAAATGATGCAAAAAAAAAAAAACGCTGTTTTGTATGGTATGTGGCACAGGTGCGACAAAGCAGTCAACATATTTCAGCTTCTTACTTGGGATTTCACCTTGGAACACCATTAATATCAATGGTACTGTTTCATTTGAGTGTGTGTTTTTTTTTTCTTCTACCAGCTAAAAAAGTAAGCCTTACTAGAATTTTTCGGCATTTGAGTTAGATTTGGCCTTGTGTAGCAGTGATATACACTTACTACTGAGGGTGCTACCCAGCTGATCTTAAAACTTTCATTCTAAAGCTTTCTGTAGGTCAGCATTTCCGCTAAGGATGTGTATGGAGCTTAGTGGTCTGGGTGCTGTTTGGAAAGCATTTCTCTCAAAATGGTAATAAAATATTAGGAAGCTGAGTGAGTAGAGTATCGCTGACCGGTTCCCCTATCAGAAGTCAATACAGTCTGCTGACTGTAGACTGGATGAGTTCAACTTCTTGAACAGTACACCTGTCAAAGCTGGGGTCTTCATTATAAGACTGGTTCTTGTGGGGGAGGGGTAACCCCCTTACAAAACTCCATGTGGAGGTCTCAACCCCCTTTACCACCTTATTTACATGTACTCACACAAGGGAAAAGAAACACCTTGCAAGAAAGAAGCACATTTATTTTACTGTACTCTCACAGTACAGCACATCCATCGAAAATATTGGGAACTATATAGTTCAGTGAGCTGCAGTCAAAGAGACTGCATTAATGAGATACCATTTGTTGAATGGTATATTTCTGTTACACTATCATCCTGTAAGGGAGCAGAGTGCCATTTGGCTTATGATGATTCATTTAGTAAGGAAAGTTGATAGGAAGAAACTATCTCTATCACAGGTTCCAGGTTATCAATAGCTGGAATATTGGGTTCTTTAGGGTGATGAGTAGTGAAAGTAGTAAAAATAATACTATGATAACTAAATGTAGGTTTTCAGTTCCTCATTTTAACCTATTAGGTTTATCTGGTGCTAAATTAGGTCTAGGTAGAGTGTGATTTTAGTTGTGTAATGACTTGAGCCACTCGAGTCCCATGAGACTAATGTAGATTAAAGCATCCTAACAATGTACAGTTTGTCTGCAAGTGAATTGCCTAATGATAGTGTAAACTGCTGAACAAGGGCAGTTCTTAATTTTAATTGTCCTCCCAAAACATATTTACAAGTCATCCATTAGGGATGGTGACAAAACAATTTGCTGAAGCACGTGGAAGCAATACTTTTATTTACCACTAGTAAAACACCACGATAACTATCTCCAGGCCCGTGCTTCTGAAATCACCACCACTATATGTAACGGGAAGAACAGACAAGTCATTTTTCTCCCCATGCCTGTCAACCACCAAACCTCCACTTGATTAGACATACCTTTTTTGGGGAGACTGTCATCCAAGAAGCCGTCAGGGTATGTTGTGCTCTAGCTGACATTTCAGCACTAAGATGTTGTTTTTAATTTCATGACCTAATCTATCCTTAGTAGTAATGTGGGCACTTGTTCATAGGTTAGTACTAGGCTAATTGCCCTTGTGAGCCATTTTAAGCCTAGCCGATTATCCCTTGTGAGACTCGAACCCTGCACCTTGTGTTTGTAAGGCAAACACCTTAACCATTAGTCCACCCTTTCAACAATTGCCACCAAAAGGGCCACCTGCGCCCCTAGTCTGCATGCAGCTTCACATTTGCCACCAGGTACTGCAGTCACTGGCTTGTGCGGCCACACCCATGTCTTCCTGGAAGTGGCTCCCCACATCATGATGGCCCTGTACTCTTCAGAACAGGCCCTGCTATCACAACATCAGTGCAAGCCACACAATGTATGCCATCCCTCTGCTCCAGAATGGGCAAACCCACCCTCCCTGCATGTGCTATCAAACCCCCAATCCCATAGTTGAGCAAACACTTGGGCTGTAGTCAGGGCTTTATTTTTCTACACCACTGGTGCATGCAAGGAATAACTTTTTAACTATGTTTATTAGTAAGATTTAAATTAAATTACACTGAGTGTCTTGGGTTTCTAATAGGATAAGTTCACTTTGTGTTTCCAGTGCTTAAAGATGTAATTTTAATGCTGTAGTAGCAAGATTAGAACATAAACAGCAAACACCACTTTGGCTTGATCAATGGTACATCTTTTTACAGCATCATATTATTAGTGAATGCTAGCATTGTGACAAAAAAGGAGTAGAAAAATTCTGCAAGGGAGGAATATTAGAATGATAAATGCTTAGTCTAGAAGGATTTCGTGGAGACACAAAAGAAAGGTTTTAAAACAATGAATAAAGCAGACTGAAAAGGCTGTATCAAAAGAAATGAAAATATGATTAATAGGAAGAACAGTACTGTAAAGAAGAGAAGTAGCAGTGGATGAAAAGAATACTTCAGACTGAGGAAGCTACTAAAAGTCTGTATACCAAAAGAAGGTTTAATGGAAATAACAAGTTTGTAATGAATGATCTGAAGTAGTTAACTTCATATATCTGCAGCCTGTGGGTATTCGGATCCATATCAGATCCGAGCCGGCAAATTTTTCCAAGCATCTGCTCCAAGCTCCTCCCCTTAACCATACTCCCTCACATCTCCTACCTTCCCTCAGACCTCATTTGCCGCTTCATGCATATGCATCATGGTCTTTTTAGCTCCAAGTTGGGTATAGTAAGTGGAAGTTTTTTTCTGGTATATTTAGTGAGTGTGTATGGTCGTTAATTAACCCTTTCCTCCCCTTTGCTGTTCATTTTTTTTTTTGCCAAAGTTAGTAAGGTAGTGTAGTAGTCCTAACCCATCCTTAGTGTGCGTGTGATAGTTTTGGTTTAAGTTTTGGCTGAGTGAGTTTTTGTTATGGCAGAGCAGCCAAAACTGACCTTTAAAAAAAGCACAGCATGTGGCCACAAACTTTCACCGGCTGATGGCCACACTCTGTGTGTTATTTGTCTGGGTGTTCCCCATCTTGCTTTACCTCATAGCGTGTGTGCAGGGTTCAACCCTTGGGCCTTAAAGGAAAGGAAGGCAAAGCTTGTAGCTAAGGGTCTTCTGCCAGTTTCTGCATTGGACACTGCGACCTCGACCTTGGCTCCAATAGCTGATCAAACCCCCCCCCCCCCCAGGCTAGGACTCAACCTCCCACTATGCCTACTGAAGTGGGGACTAAAGGCAAAGAAAAGGAAAAGAAAAACAAGGACAAGAGAGAGGATAGGCACCGCAAGCGGTCTCCAGAGCGGGAGCCCTTCCCTAGCCCACCTGTCGAAGTGATTAGAGCTACCTCTCCTCGGCTCCACTCCCCGAGGTTCTCCCCGGAGCCGACTGAGCCTTTAGACCTGAGGCCTTCATCGACGTCACCGCATCGACCAGCCAGATCCGAGAAGGTCACCTCCTCGTGTTCGACTCTGAGTCTGAGCTAGATATGGACAGGATGGTGCCGAGGTTCATTCGGACCCAAATCCAAATGGGAGTCTTGCCAGCCCCCTCCCTAGCCAGATAGGGGACCTCCATGCCCTTCTTCCATCCAGTCTCTCCTTCGCCGATCCGACCTGCGGTTTCAGGGTTTATGGATCCGAGGATCCTTGGAGCTGGGGGTTCAACGCCGATGGTTCCTCTAACCTCTATGCCGGCGATTACTTTGAGTTCCTTGGATCAGACCTGTTCGGATCTGAGCAACTCTCAGGGCTGAGAACAGGGAGTCTGATCCGAGGGAAAGGAGGTGTTTTCAGCTCCGACATTGTCAGATCTGAGCCGTTCCTTTGGAACCCCTGCTACTCTCGGCCCCGATCCTCTTGGCAGAGCCGGGGAGAGCTTCCTCCGTGTTGGTTGCTAAGGAGGTGCGAGAGGGTTCTCTCCCAAGGATTGAGACCTCTACCTATTGCCTTGGACTCCACCCAGGCTCCCGTGGATTTGGTCATGACTCCCACCAGGAACAGCCCGTGCTTGAGGACCCCCAGGTGGATCCCATCGTGGAATCCCCCGTGACTTACGAGCCCTCTTCAGAGAGTCCCACTGAAGAGGATCCCCTTAAGCACTCGTGTAAAAGTAGGCACATGGACCCCCCCCCCCCCCGAGTCCCTCACAGAAGATACTGACTTAGATGAAGGTGAGGGTTTCCCAGGTCACCTCCCGAGGATGTCTCCTTTGGAGACATCATGGAGATCCTCTGCCAGAGGGGAGGTTGGTCAGCCCCAAAACCCTCTATGGATGAGTCAGTATTCCTGGAGGCCTTTGGCATGGGCCCATCTACATCCTGGGTGTCCCCTCCTACAGATCCCTTAGTGGATCTCATTACCACGCGGGCATGGAAGGATCCTGACACCATAGAGAGTCTAGGACAGTGGATCGATTTGGGAAGCAAGTTTTTTCTTCAGCAACGTTTTCTATTCAAGCGCTGAATTATTTGGCACACGTCATATGACTTCAGCGAGACCTAGTGACATAGTTCACTGTGTTGCCCCCAGAGTCTTTGTCACCAGAGGACAAGCGGCTGTTCTCAGTGAAAATGTCGACTCTTAAATCCATGTGTCTTCTTTCCCATGCCACGGAAGCAGCGGCTTAGGCAGCTGGGACCGGCATAGCTATGAGGCGAAACGCTTTGCTCAGCCTATGTCAGTTCGCGGACCCCTTCAAGGTGTCATTCACAAATGCTCCCTTTGATGGTTCTTCCCTGTTCAGGAAGACAGTACGTGACACCCTGATCCAGAGTGAGAAGGACGGGATGACTCTGTCTGCCGTCGTAGTCCGCTTCTCTAGCCCTCAAAGATCCTTTTCTAGGAATCAGAGAGGGCAAAAGAAGATGTGGTTCAGAAAATCTGTTTTCCCGGGACTCTCAGGACAACTCTTCCCATAGAGGCAGAGGGGGACAAGACAGATGCCACTCCAGAGGCGGGGGGGGGGTCAAGGAACTTTGGGTCTAGGGAGACCTTCTTGGACAGACCCACGCAGCAACCCTGAGGGTTACCCGACTGTCCTACTCTGGAGACAGTCGGGGGAAGATTATCATTGCACCTAACGGACCGTTGGGTGCTCCAAATAATATCCAGAGGCTACTCCATCCCGTTCGTTGCCCCACCCGTCCAACCAAAGTGCCTCCTGGATGTTCCACCTGCTCAAAGGGAGGCGGCAGTGCAAGAAATTTCAAAGCTGCTTCGCGATCGAGCCATCAAACCAGTCCCCCCAGATCAGTCTGGATTAGGCATTTACTCCATGTTCTTTTTAGTGCCAAAAAAGACGGAGGACCTCAGGTCTATATTGGACTTGTCAACCCTGAACCTGACTGTAGCCAAACAGACATTCCGGATGGTCACCTTGCAGTCCATTCTACCTTACCTCCGAGAATGCGACTGGATGTGCTCGATAGACCTTCAGGACGCTTATTACCATATCAAAATTCACAGAAGCTCCAGGAGATTCCTTCACTTCCGGCTGGGAGCCAATTATTTCCAGTTCAGAGCCCTACCCTTTGGTCTCACCACAGCCCCCAGGGTGTTCACCAAGGTTATGGCAGTCATAGAGGCTCACCTGAGGCTTCAGGGAATTCAAGTGTTTCCTTACCTAGACGATTGGCTCCTCGCTGCTGTCACCAAGTGTCTTCTTTGCATGGCCAGAGACTCCTTCCTGCATCTTGCAGCCAACCTAGGGATTACCATCAACATCTCCAAGTCCCGGTTGAACCCGACACAGACCTCGGAATTTATAGGGGCACGGCTGGACACTCTACAATTGAAAGTCTTTTAACTCAAGACAGGGTCAAAGCCTACAGGCCCATGTATCAGTGATCTTTGGCCCCAGGCTGCCAACGGCGAGCGATGTTCTCCGAGCCCTAGGCTCCATGGCCACAGCAATCTCAATCCTTCCTTGTGCACACCTTCACATGCGGGTGCTCCAGTGGATCCTGGCAGTACAGTGGTCTTGGCTAGACCTCCCCATGGACTATCCAATTCGAATCAGCAGAGCCTGCAAGATATCTCCTTTCTGGTGGCTCCAATCGCCGGAAATCTTGGCAGGGCGACCCTTCATAGCACCTACAGTCCAAGCCACAGTGACCAAGGACGCCTCCTAGCTCGAGTGGGGGTGCACTATTTGGAGAGGACGGTCCAAGGCATGTGGTCCCAGACCGAGACCAGATTGCATATCAGTATTCTGGAGATGAGGGCAGTGCTTTTAGTGTTGCAAGCTTTTCATGCTATTCTTCCCCCAGGGACGATTGCAGTTCAGTCAGACAACATGTCTGTGGTCTGGTACATCAGCAAACAATATTGGATTTGATTAATGCCTTTTCAACTATGTGAAAAAAGAAAAGCCTGCAAGCTGGCCCTTTATTAATGCTCTGAAAAGAATATTATCAAAATTCATATTCTTTTTTCTGCTAGACTGAAATTATTTCTGCTGAATGATAGAGGTCTATACCGCTCTTTAGAATGTAGCCTCATGTATTAAAACAATAATGTCATTACTCTTTATGAAGATGCGGACTGGAGCTTTTCATCTCTGAAGAGTCATGTTGAAAATGATAAAATTGTATTCATACCAAGAGAGAAATATAAAGTTGCAATAAATGAGGATGAACAAATAGCAGTCAATGAGAGGTTTTCTTGTACAGCTTACACAGTGAAATCTCCTACTGTTTGAGGAAAGGACAGAAATAACATAAATGTTGTTACCGCTAAGCCGGCTTTGATGATATAAAAGGATTAAGACGTAACTAATGTCCAGATGACCAGCATTTGATTAACAACTCAGGTGCTTAACAGAGCTGGCAGTGGAGGATGGATATCCCCATCTTTTGGGGGGAGGGGCAGGGCAGAGTAGGGAGCATACAGCCACAATCCCTCGTAAAAAAGACAGAGTCATGATGCATATCATGGAAGTAGGCTTTTGGCTTACGAAACCACTGCTTTGTGGTATCCTTTATTATTAGTAGGACAGGAATATGTTGTGCTTGCTGTGGTAAAAATTGAGGATCTCCATAATGATGTAGGTAGCTCTGGTAGGATCTGTGATGTTGATTAGCATGTGGGACTTCTTCAGCAGAACTTGTACATTGAATGCTTGTTTGCTTTTACACCAATGCAGGCAAGTAATATTGGTTTGTAGAAAGTTTGTGGATTAAAATGTAAAAATACAAATGGTTTACTGATGCATATGATGACGAAAAAAAAATGGAAATTTCTTCATCGTCAAAATACAAGCTCTGGAAGAGCTTTGAGTTTGACTATGATAAGTTTGCAGACACCCTTTTGAGGACAAATAAGCGATTCTTTGCTACTGTTGCTTCTGTTCCATCAGTTTCTGTGAGGAATTGGATCAGTTTATCTATTTTTTATGCCCCCCCCCCCCCAGTACTGACCACTGCAGCAATGATGCTGATACTAGTCATTTTGGTGTCTGGTTCTGAAATGCCCTTACCTGTAGCTTATGCCTTAGCATCAGTGTTTCTAACATCATTCCATCATTGGCTGTGGTTTTGGTGCCATCATTGCTGAGTTTTTGGCCCACATGCTTGGAGTCAGGATTATTGTGCCAGAGTTGAAGCCATCCCCTTTATTGTCAACACTAGTGTGCTTATCTAGCAGTAGTCAGTGATGGGGTTGTCATTACTAAGTCTGTTGTCAGTTTCCACCATGATGCCAAACCTGCAGACTGCATTTTAATGGCTGTTCTCCTTGCATTAAGCGTAAACCCTGTGGATAGGCTGAGGTTTGGATAGTGTATACTTGGTAATGATGAGAATGCAGCCTAGTATGTTATCTAGTCTCGTTGAAGCATTAGCCTTTGACAAAGATTCTAAGACTTGTTCCAAGGTGATAAGGGGAAATTAAATTTTGAGGGATAGTTGGGACAGTAATGTGGGTAGGTGGGATAAAGGTAGCACTAAATGTGTCTGCTGATATGTTGGCTATATCATTGAGATTGGAATATGTGATGTTATGGATGAGCTCAATGCATTGTTGAACGTTATTCCATAATGTTATGCCATAACTGAGATAAGATTTGTAGTTTCCTTTGGTATCTATAGTAAACTTAAATTTGTACTCTGCTTTACATTTTCTAATTTTGCTCAAAAGTTTCTTGCTGGCATGTTTCATTGTGGTCTTGAGGTAGGGGGATGGGGATTTCTCACACATTTTCATTATTTTCCATCTTTACTGTTTATTAATACAGGCATTCTACCAGAGTCCTTTATTTCTGAATTTATCATTATATTTAGAGCAGACTGGCTATTTAAATGCTGGTAATAATTGGTGGTGAATCTGGCAGCCCTCTCAGTTTGTCCATTTGCAGGTAGTGTTGGGAGTTTTGCACAGGTCTTCTACAAGCTGAAGTAATTTTTTTCTGGAGAAGTTCTTAAAGATAGATCTGATGTTGTTAATCTTCTTTCCATTTCATCATGGGTGGGTTTGTTTCCGAGCCCTCAGAGCCAAGTCAACCTTTCTACCAAGCTCATGCCAGCCAAAAACTCTCGAGCTAAGCTTCTACACAGAATGCCCTTCTCCCTGTTACCTCCGACCTCATTTGCCATGTAGCCGTAAAGCCATGTTTCCGCCGAGCTCTCAGCTAAGTGGATCTTTATTTGATGTTTTGTGTGAAAACTTGTGATATTGTCTCTGTCAGACATTGATCTTTCTTCTCTGCTCTCCCCGTTGGTAAACTTCAAGTACCATTGTTGGTACAGCTTTCTCCCCTTACCCTTGTGGTATTCCTTCAGTAACATAGCTGGTATTTCTCCTTTCTTTCCTAGACTCTTAGTGTTTTTTTATTAAGGTGTTTTGTTTTACTTATACATATCACTATAGTGATACAACTGTGTGGCTTTTTTGAACTGTGTTTGACTTGTTAAGTATAGACTGGTTGAACTGTTTGCCTGTGGTGTCTGTCTGTCAAGATGTCAGATAAGAAAGGTACTTCAAGGTTCAAGCATTGTGCATAATGTAATAGCAAGTTACCTAATAGTGATTCTCACAATGATTGTGTATACTGTTTCGGGGTGCCCCACCTTTTGGTGTAACCTCCTTGTGATATTTGTCAGAGTTTCAGTCAACGAACTCTTAATGAGCACAAAAATAAACTGATACTGAATGGGATACTTAAGTCTCCCTTTTCAGAGGCCATTTCTGCGACGGAGGTCTCAACCCGTCCTACAAAAGACAAAAAGAGGTCCCACTCAGTTTCCTCCTCACCATCGGGTGATCAGAGTAAGCCTATGAAATCAAAGGTCCTCAAGTTGTCCTCTGAGCATAAATCTGCCTCTATGACTCCATCCTTGTTGGCAACGAGCATCTCAAAACTTACGATACTGGCGCCAGCTTCAGCACCAACGATAGACCTCAGTACGCCTACGACTTCAGCACCTGTGGCTACTAATGCTCAGGGCACACCTTTGATACCTTTGTCAGTTACGATTTTGGATCCTACCGCTTTGGCTCCGAGTGTACTTCAGCAACGAGTGTTTTTTTCGACCAAGTTGGATTTGACCCCATTAATCCCAGTCTCGAAACTTGAGACTTAGGTGCCAGCAGATCTTGCACCATGGACCCGATACTCCCATGCCATAGATCTGGTTCAGGGCCAGCTGTATAGCCAGTTCATTGACCAACCTCACTCCTCGTCCAGAGTATCCACTAGATCCACCAGGAGCCTGTCAGAACATGATGTTGTGCTTCTTGTGGTCCAGCTGTTGGCAGCCGGGGGGATACCCACACTTTCTAAGATCCATCCACCTGCAGGACTTGGGTTGGTTTCTGCATGGACTCCTTCCTACAGTCCTCCTTCGACCATTTTGGTTCCAAAGCTGTCTGCTCCAGCATCCTTCTCAGTACCCATCACCTTGGCACCTATAGTAGACCTCACTCAGGCTCTGTTTGCCCCTTTGGTCTTCTGTTCCTATGGAACCGGTCCTTCCACAATTTAGGGATTGGGGTTGGGCGCCTCAGCTTGGGGCATGGATCCATGTTTGTCTTCGGTTCCATCCTCTGTGCCGATAGCTACGTCCGCACTGATCCTGCTTGAGGCTCCATCTGTGGGGGCAGGTTCATCGGAGCAGGGTGTGACCCCGGTCTGAAGGTTGTCTTTCTCAGTTCTGGGCTCCCATCCCTCTTCGGGCGGACCTGCTTTCTACGCGATGGAGAGGGCTATCACTTCTGGAAGCACTCCTTTGATGTCAGAACCCCAATTTTCACCCCCTGAGCTACAGCTGCCTAAGACCACACCCCCAGGGCACTGGGCAGAGAAGCAGGACACCCCCGCACAGGGTACCCACTCTTCCGAGTCCTTCTCAGAGACCCCCACTGAGGAGCCCCCTTGAAAGAGGACATGCAAGAGGAAGCACATGGACTCACCCAAGGAGTCTTTAACAGAAGACATGGATTATGATGATGATGAAGTGTCCCCACGGTCACCTTCTGAAGATGTCTCCTTCGGAGACATCCTGGAAATGCTAAAACAGAGAGGTGACTGGAAGCCCTCCAACCCTTCATCTGAGGAGTCTGTGTTCCTGCAGGCTTTCTGCGCCTGGCCTTCTAGCTCTTTGGGTGACCCCGCCTGCCAATGAGCTCGTCCAACTCATTGTGCAGCGCACTTGGAAGAACCCTGATTCCATTGAGGCAATTCCTCTGAGACCTGACAAAATTTTTTCCTCTCCAGAGAAGAACCCGCATTGGTCCAGTGGGTTACCAGTCGACACCATGGTGGTGGCGGCAACGAAAAAGTACTTGGCTGAGGAAAGTCCCGCTGTCCACCCACCCAACAGGGAGTCCCAGGTGGTGGACAGAATTGGGAAGCAAGTTTTTGCATCAGGGACCTTTGCTATACAGTCACTGAAATATTTGGCACATTTTACGAGGCTCCAGAGGGACACTATCTCCGAACTCTCTGGAACACTTGCAGGACAGCTGTCTGATGAGGTCAGGGACAAAGTGGCCTCGCAGCTCGCAACCCTGGAATCTATGTCCAACTCGTCCATGAGGTTGCTATCACATGCAACCGAAGGGGCGGCTAGAGCAGCGGTTTCAGGCATTGTCATGAGGCGTCATGCCTAGATGTGCATTTGTGACCCCGCAGACTCCTTCAAGTCTTCCTTTTTGAATGCTCCCATCAAAGCATTGCCCCTTTTTGGCTCTAAAGTGAAGGACACTCTAGCCAGGTGCGATCAAGATGACAAGACCCTGTCTGCTATAGGCCTACGATTTTCCAATCTTCAATGTACCTCCTCCAGGAATCAGAGGAGCGGGAAAATGTAGCACAAAAAATCTCAGGGTCCTTTCCGTGCCGCATTTGGTGATGATACCTCCAGGGGCAGAGGGGGTAACAATTCCAGAAGATGCCCCTACAGAGGCAGAGGGGGTCCTCATAACCAAGGCTCCAGGAACTCCTTCTCTGGACAGCCTTACCAGCACCCCTGAGGAGCAGCCTGATTGCTTACCTTTGGAAGCAGTCAGGGGTCTGTTTTCTCTGCACCAAGCTGCCTGCCAGTCTATTACCACCGATTGTTGGGTGCAGAGTATAATCACCAGAGGTTACACCATTCCCCTTTCTTGTCAACTAAATCTTTCAAAAAAAGCGTACTGATGTTCCAGCCAGTCAAAGGGAAGAAGCAGCTTCAGAGATTATAAAGCTGTCTTAAAAAGAGTCATCCAACCAGTCCCACCAGACCAGTATGGATCCAGATTCTACTCAAGATTATTTTTGGTGCCAAAAAAGACAAGGGACTGGAGAACCATTTTGGATCTCAGCAGCTTAAACAAGTCTGTCACCCAAACCAAATTCCGGATGGTCACGGTTCAGTCCATTCTCCCTTTTTTAAGGGAGAGCGATTGGATGTTCTTGATAGATTTCCGGGATGCTTATTACCACATCAAAATGGACAAATGCTCCAGGAGTCTGCTTCACTTCTGGCTAGGGGCCAGTCATTATGAATTTTGTGCCCTGCCATTCGATCTCTCTACATCCCTCAGAGTGTTCATTAAGTGCATGGCAGTCGTCACAGCTCACTTGAGACTACAAGGATTCCTGGTGTTTCCAAATTTGGGCGACTGGCTCCTAACTGCCCCCACCAAGCGTCTTCTGGTAACAAGACTGCATTATACACTCTCTGGCAAAAATTTTGGGAATAACAATACAGTGGGAGAAATCAAACCTTACTCCTATACAACAAATAAAATTAATTGGAGCAGTGTTCAATACCCGGTCCTGTGTAGTGTCACTCCCAAATCACAGACCCCATGATTGAGGCTCCAGCTCCGAGTGATACTCTGTCAAACAAAAGTTTCAGCAAGAGAAGTTCTTCAGGCCCTAGGATCTATAGAAGCTTCAGTTCCAGTAATGGCCCTAGTGAAGCTACACATGCGAATCCTACAATGGCTCCTTCTTTGCCAGTGGTTCCCAAACTACCACCCGCTCAGTTACCAGATTCAAATAATCAACTGCTGCAAGTAGGACCTCCTTTGGTGGATGAGGCCAGATGCAGAACTTTGGAGTTGCCCATTTCAATCCCCTCAGCCCAGGGCCATTGTGACCATGGATGCTTCCCTGATCAGGTGGGGGGGGGCATTTCCAGGGAAAGACAGTCCATGGGTTCAATCCCCTCAGCCCAGGCCCATTGTGACCATGGATGCTTCCCTGATCAGGTGGGGGGGGGCCATTTCCAGGGAAAGACAGTCCATGGTGTATGGTCCACCTCAGAGGCTCACCTGCATATCAACGTCCTGGAACTGAGAGCGGTGCTGTTAGCGTTGCAGGCTTTTCATTCACTTCTCCCTTCTGGGACAATTGCAATTCAGTCAGACGACATGTCTGTGGTCTGGTATATCAACAAGCAAGGAAGACCCAAGTCCTACCCCCTATGTTGAGAGGCCATGAGAATTTGGCAGTGGGCAATAGCTTCCAACCGCTTTCTGATAGCAATGCATATCCCGGGGAGATCTAGCATAATTGTAGACAAACTGAGCAGATGCATCCTCCTGCCTCACGAGTGGTCTCTCAGTCTTGAGATGGAGACAGAAATCTTCAGCCACTGAGAACAGCCTTGCTGCAATCTTTTCACCTCCCCATCGAACAACAAGTGCGTCAGCTATTCTGCCCTGTTTCCTCCGGAGGGGGGAGTCCCCGAGGGACTCTCTAATCCACCATTGGCCCACGGGACTTCTTTACGCTTATCCTCCCATTCTCCTGATACCACAATTTCTAAAGAAAGCTCTTCGGTTGAGATGCAAGGTGATCCTCATAGCTCTATTCTGGCCTCGACAAGTTTGGTTCCCCTTCCTTCGGCCTCATCTAGTATACCCGCCGTGGATTCTAGACCCTCTTCCAGATCTGATTGCTCACCCCCAAGGGTTGAGCCACCCAAATCTGTCCAGTCTCAAGCTAACGGCTTGGTTTCTCCACTTCCATTAGTTGCCAGGCAAGCTAATCTCACCTCACCTGTTCGAGACATCATTCTGGCCTCTCATAAACCATCCACCAGAAGACTATGTCAGGGATAAATGGAAAAGGTTCTCCATCTGGTCTAAGGAAAACATGCTAGACCTGTATTCGGCTCCAGTGACTGCAGTGCTGCAATATTTGGCTAAGTTTTTTTGACAATGGAGCCTCTGCCTCAACTGTACAAGTACACTTGGCGATTTCTAGCTTCCACAATGGTATAGATGGCACCCCTCTCATCTCTTTACGTCTATGCAAAGCCTTTCTCAAAGGAACCTCTCATATCAGGCCTCCTGTCAGACTGGCTGTGGAACCATGGAACTTCACTTTAGTCCTTCAGTCTTTGACTCAAAAACCCTTTGAACCCACAACGAAGTGTGACCTAAAGTTCTTGCCCTGGAAATCCTTGTTGTTAGTAGCCATCACGTCAGCCAGACGGGTCTCGGAGCTGCATGCATTGTGTATCAGGAGGCCCTACTTAGTCTTCCATAAAGACAGAGTATCTCTTCGGGCAAACACATCCTTTCTTCCCAAAGTTGTTTCTGAATTTTCCATTAACTTGACCATTGACCTACCAGTGTTCTTTCCAAATTTTTACAATAAAGGAGAGTACTGCCTACATTCCTTGGCTTTGCATAGGCAACTGAGATTTTACCTAGACAGGACCAAACCTATCTGTATATCTGAACAGCTTTTCATCTCCTTTTCTGGGTCTAGAATGGGAAATGCGGTTTCCAAGGTTACATTATCAAAACGACTAAGGGTTTCATCTATTCCCTCATAAAAGACCCTTGCCAAAAGTTAAAGCTCACTCCACTAGATCTATGGCAACATCTATAGCTTTCCACTCCAGGGCTTCCATGGATGACATTTGCACAACAGCCACTTGGGCTAAGCCTCATATCTTTATCGATCATTACAAATTTGACTTGGTCTCCAGAGGGAGAGCTGTTTTCGGCTCAATGGTACTCGGGAATGTTCTTCCATAAGGGCTGCCCATGGACCTCAAGGTAGCTTGGGATTCTGTCCCATCAGTGATGAATTGAAAGGAGATTAACAACATCAGATAAAGAAGTTATGTCTTACCATAACGTTCCGTGTTGTTCATCATCTTTCATTCATCAATTCCCACCCTCCTACCCCCTCCAAAGGCTCCTGGGGGATACTTCGGGTCCAAGTGGTGCCCTAGGGTATTTGCACAGAAGTGGCCTCTGCTTTACTTCTCTATTCCTAGCAAACTCAACCTGAGGTAACAGGGAGAAGGGCATTCTGGGTAGAAGTTTAGCTTGAGAGTTTTTGTCTGGTGAGAGCTTGGTAAAAAGGCCAACTCAGGTCCGAGGGCTTGGAACCAAACCCATCAGTGATGAATGAAAGAAGATAAACAACACAGATGGAACATTATGGTAAGACATAACTTCTTTTTTCATCTGGCGGTGGGGCATTACCATTAAGCCTAATAGAGATGGTAACTGATTTGCGTTCATGCTTAATGTGGAGATGCTCTTTTTATTATGTGACCCATGAACTTGGTCATGGTGTGGATTTGAACTTTGTAATGGATGTGATGACAACTGACTTGATGGAACCAGTCTCTTGGTATCAACCACTTCCTGGTTAGCTTCAGCCTAGAAATGTCACACTGTTGTCTCTGTGATTTTGAGCTGAAGGTTATGTCATGCTAGTCTTGAACATTTTCTATTATGATCTTCAGCTCCTTTCAAAGAATGGTGCGGTCTGTACTGATGCTTTTGTCACGTACTACAATAATTCACCTTCCCGAGCATTCGAGTATTTAGTCCAAGATTGTGCTCACTCATTCTCTACTTTGAGATGTGAACAGTGGTTTGATCATGGCTTCCATTGCCTACAGTGAGCGCATGACACCGGCTGAAGAACTCTTGTTGTTTATCAGGTCTGTGGGATGACATACCTAAATTGAATGAACACCATTACACCTACCAGGTAGAGATTTCTCGTAAAAAGGCAACATCCCTATCCACAGAGAACTATTCATCCAACATGCAGTGCTTTAGTTGGGCAGCACAGCCAGTCTTACCATTGGAAAAGCATTATCTGCCAGTTAGTGCAAGTCTGCTGCTCTTTTTATTTTGCTGACAAGATTGCTACTATCAGATCTGCTCTTCCACTATCTGACCTTGTGGTTAGTGCAGATGTTTCAGCCTCTTTTCTTGGATGGTGTTTGATATTCCTGATTATGATGAGTTCAGTATTGTTGTCACAGCTGTTGTACTGGATCTGTAGCCATCAAGAATATCAATGGCTAGCCATGACATTCTTAGAGCAGTCATTTTTTAGATCCTGGTTTCAAAACTGAGAGCTGGGGTTTTTCCTTTGGCCTTGAAAGAGGCCATTTTTATGCTCAAAACAAGCCATCTTTGGATCCTAATGTCTTTCACAACTACTGACCAATCTCTAACCTCCCCTCTGTAGGAAAAGCTATTGAGAACATATGTCAGCAATTTGAGACTTGCCAGAGACCAGTGACATTATTCATTAATGGTCCTCTCGAATCTCTCAGCAACATTTGGTATTTTGTACCATGGCATTGTGATAGAACCTCTGCAAACCTCTTATGATATTTCTACCATGGTCTTAGAGTGGTTTATTTCTTACTTTTCTGAATAGTCCCAAAAGATATGTTCTGGAATCAAGTCATGTTTTGTATACCCTTTAGAATGTGGAGTGCCCACAGTGTACATACCTCTTGTAGGAGATGTGTTAAGGGAGAGGGGGCTTAGCATACCATAGTTATGCTAATGGCACAGAAAATTTCCTCTCCTTTCCACGAGATGATATGGTGAGTGTATATTCCCTACTTGATGATCTAAAAGCCATAAATTCTTGGTTATTTAAAAAAACAGCTTCAAACTGAGACCATAGTAGTTCTTGCAACCCAGTTTCACAATGTATCATTGCATAAGCTGAGTTTGTTGAGAAGGTGCGTAATTGTTGAGTTATTTTACATTCTAGGTTAACACTCGAGGATCAGCTGCAATGAAATTCTTATGTTTCCATTTGTTGTTGAGCACTTCAGGGATTAAGTACTTGTTATCTCAAGCTGATCTCTTGATGTTTTTTTCATGACTTAGTCACTTTGAGGTTGGAATATTGCAGTGCCCTGTAGGTAAGATTTCCTAACACTGAGCCGTATTGCTTATAGATGGTTCAGAGCTCTGCTACAAAGCTTCTGGCTTGTACATCAAGGTATCTTCATGTTATGCCAGTTCGGAGCAGCCTGCATTGGCTTCCTGTGCTCCATAGGGGTCATATGCGTAGTTATAATGTTAGCATATTTCTCCACACAAAACCTGGGTCTCTCTTACTCAAAGGAGACAGTTGTGCCATATTACCCTGCTTGGGTTTTTCATACAGCCTCCTAGTGGCTGCTGGAGGTTTCATACGTATGTCTTTAAACTACTGAATTCCACTTACTTTCCTTTCAAGCGCTCCACTTAGTTCCTGTCTCTGGAGGGCATTTAAAACCTACCCTTATAAAATTACTTTTGAAGGGATTGGAATGGTGTGTAGATTAAGAATCTATTTTTACCAAGTATCATAAATTCAGGTTGTTCTTTGACTGCAGAGTAACTGTTAACGGACTTTCAGTAGGAACTGATGATAATGATGTTTTGGACTAACACACCAAAATATAGTTGAAAATAAAAGTAAATTTCTTATTTTTTTTTTTTTGTTTTAAGAGCTGTAATCTGCAAAAATGTATTATACTTGGAAGGAAGAAAATCTTTCTGGAACGGTGCATAGTTTTTCTTACAGTATAGTTGGCTCCTATCCTAGATAAACTGAGATGCAGATTGTGTTTAAATAAGCTGTAAATTATGATGAATTCTATGCTTAAACCCTGGGTTTCTAGGAAAATGTCCACTCCAGAGCCTTGACTATACTTGGGTGTATCTTTGTATGTACTTATCACCCACAGGGGTATGAGACATTCCTGACTCGGTTCAGTATAGCTTCCTGTCCTGTGAGCATCAGTCAAATTCCATTCCTTGTGCCACAAGCTGACCTGGACATGTGAGGGATAGGGGCTACAATCTTCTGTTACAGCAGTGAAAGGGCTTTTTATAAAAAAAATAAATAAATAAATAATTCCCTGAGCTGTTGGCAGGATATGTCCTAAGATTAGCTGTCAAAATGAGAGTGTAAACTTACATATCATCCTATCTAGACATGCTTGCATTTTCTGATGAGTTCAAGTCCAGCATGATTAGAACGACACCTCCTCCCACTGATGAACCAGTTGGCACTTGCTTGATTTTGCCATTTGAAATATATGTTCTGTATCCACGCTCAGACACTGGTCAGACATAGCAGAAAAGAAAAAGACTTTGCTAGTGGGATCAGTCTGTATTTACTACATTATTTGCTATGGTATGTGTGCACTTTTAAATCTTAAGGCACTATTCTTACATGTATGTATGAACAGCCCTGAGCAGTTCTAGGTAGTTTGACATCCAGGGTGAGTCAACAGGAGTTATATATATATCATAAAATAGAATCCTATCTATTTAGTTTATTTATTGGACCTGGTCCTCCTTACTCATTTGTTCCCTGGGGAAAAGACCACAGTTAAGCAGGTGAAGGAGCTGTCTTCAACACATTGGGGGTTAGATTTTGTTTGTAATCTTTACCATCCTCTTTGCATGCAAGGGGTTCATGTGCAGCAGGCATGTGTAATGTGCATTTATCCTTGTAAGCGGAGAACGGCATAATTAGTTAGCCCTAGCCTTAGCCCTCATGCAGTTTCCAGGTTCTGATAGGCATTCAGTCTTAGAGAGGATATCCAAGCACATGCTCCCACTCTCCTCTAAAAGAGAGACTAGTAAGTTTAGCTTCTATACTTCTCTTCTGCGCCACACCAGCTACAACAAGCACCTCAGCCATTAATCAAACTCAGTTTGACTGGTTTGTAGTCAAAGAAGTATCCCTATACCACCAGCGGTATGAGTTAGAATCCTAGATATTCACATACAACATATTGTTGTTTTAATTCTCAGATTGTGCCCATATTCATTATACATGAACACCCACAGAAACCCAAATGTATTCATTAAAGCTCAGCATCTCCATTTCAACCACCACCTTGTTGTTTGGATGTGGAAGAAAGCCAGAAACTTCAAGAAAAACCTACTTGTGCACAGAGGGGTTTATTTATTTGTTTATTTTCTGGAGTAGAGCACTGATCTCAATGGCCCTTTTTCAGACTCAGTCCTGGAGCGGTGTCTGGTTAAGTGACTTTGTCGCACGGTTAGGCAGTGGAGGCTGAAGGAATGAAAATCTGCACCTCTGGACCACAGGCTCATTAACAGCCCTTTAATCCTATAAGCCAACTGTCAAGACAGTTTACAAACTCGACACACTGGTGGTAGAGGGATACTGCTTTGACTACGAGCTAGTCAGTTTGAGTTTGATTAGTGGCTGAGGTGCTTGTTGTAGACATGAACCAAACCAGGGGCCCAAATTTAAATTAAAATAGTAGAATATGGAAATAATGTTTAGCTAACGTAAGTAGTGTGAAGGAGAAGCTAAATGCTCTAAGAGAGGACAGATTGCAAGACCCGGAATGAATCCCTCATGGATGCTAAGAAGTGTAACTGAAATCCTAGCACTCCTGTTAGGAAAGGGAAGTCTAGGATGAGTTGTTAATGAAAATCTCCGTCAACAAGTCTGAACTAAGGGGGGACCCTGGTAACTACTGATCAGTTAGCATTATATTTACTGTGGGAAAGGTCATGGAGAAAATGGTTTTGCCTGCCGGAAAGTGGTTCTGCAGTCTGGACCAGCATCAGTTTATACCAATAATGTAGTTTTGTTATTGGCTATCAACAGAAGTAAAAGGAGGACACCAACTCAGATAAGTGTTACTTAGTGGGACTTCATCAAGGCTGTTGATGTGATCCACATGGAGAACAGCTGCAGTAACAGGACATTTAATACATGTGCAGCAATACAAGTGTGATGACAGAAGTGACAACAGTGCAATATTTACATACTACAAATGAGGTGGAAGAAAAAACGGCAGTACAGTATTTACATTTGTAAGTATTTCTACAACTAGCTGGTTAACATTATTGTGGTTCTGCAACTTTCACAATTTGAGAGCTCACTTGTTTACAGAAGAGAGATAAGATTAGGCTTTGCATATGGTTCATTATTAAAAGGAGATGGAGGGGATATTGGACAGTATAGAAGATGGAAAGAGTGATGGGAAAATGAGAACAGAAGAGGGGAAGAGTAGCAGAGGAATTGAAAGAGGAGAGGATGACCAGGAGAAAAAAAGAAAGATTTTTCAGCCTGGTGTGTGCAAGTACAGAACAAGATTGGGTGAGAGAATCTTTTATTAAATGTTTAGAGATCTATCACTCACTTGTTTAATGCCAGTCGAGATATTGTTCTAAGCTTTGGCTACTGAGTTTGAGTACAGAGAATGTCTAACGGACTTTTGGATTTATAAATTGTAGGGAGTTGTTTTTCAGACATGCTAAGGGGGTGGTCAAGTAGGTAGTTTTCATGGAAATGTTAATGGAGATTCCTTGCATGCTGCTACAGTGGGTGATGGACACCCCACATGTAGTGATGCTAACAGTAGGTAAGATAAGTAGCAGAGGCTGAAGTTTGTGGGGTGGAAACATTGAGTACCTAGCAACCACACTAAGGCAGTGTAAGCAGACATTCTTCCACTTTCTGCTGCCTGTGTTTAATTGAATGGGAATACTGACAACTGATGAAAGTGGCACAGTGATGAAAATCATGGTAGTCATAGCTATACATGATGGACTAAATCAATAGCAGGAAACTACTGCTAGGGTTGCTGTGCATATTACTGCGGTTTTCAAAGATGGTATAGTTTACCAGCATAAAATATATATGATAGCTGCCAGCAAATATAGAAATAGGGAGGCCAAGATCCTGCAAATAATTCAGAAGGTATCTAGGACAATTTTCTGAGGGTCTGCCACCAATAGATGAAGTCCATATGGTTTTCACTTGTCACCAATGGACAAGGGAAATTCTTCATGTTTACAAATGATTAAATGAAAGCCAGAGACAGTAAACACTAAAGGGCTTTACAGTGTCAGTGACACAACAGGTAGCACACTCGCTTTCGGTGCAGAAGGCTGTGGGTTCTATATCCACACTAGGTATTTTGATTGCTGACACTACAGTGCAGCATAAGGGGGGGGGGGTGCTACACTTCTGAGTGTACTGTCCTTCTGATGAGCTGTGAAAACAAGGCCCTATCTCCTTGAGTTTGTGCTAGCTCAGATGGATGTAAAAGTTCCCATGGTACCTGTGAAAACGAGTAAGGGAAGTTCCTCAATGCTCTGACCAAATTTTCCCCAATAGTATAAATACCACCTCAGGTTTCTCCTGAAAAGGAGCTACTAGCCGAGTGGGACTAACCCGGTCACCAAAGGATAAATAAATAAAAATTAGCAGACGTCAAAGTAAGGAAAGTTAATCTTCTCTTTTCAGTTTAAATAGTTGAAAACCCAATCATGAATACTGATAAATTCATAATTTCTTAGCATTTTCACATCAGGTTTTCACTATACCTATGTAAATCCCCCATCTAGTGCTGACCCTTTAGTCACAACAGTTTGTGGACCCAAACCACATTCTCTGTAGTTATCTTATTTATTATGTAATTAATTAAAAAAATTAACAAACTGTGAAATTAATTTTTCAGCAAGGACTCCAAGACTGCTATGTTGAAAATCCATTGTGAAAATATTAAGAAATTTTGAAGTTCTGGGTGCTTAAATAGTTAAACAGATGTGACTTTCAGATTTGGTAGTATAATTTTAAGCTGTACATCTTTTATATTTTCACCGCAATTTTTCAAAGTACCACCACCTGAACTGTAATTTTGCAGTTTTTTTTTCCAACAAGCTGCAAACTGACTGCAGAAAGATATTTTAAAACGTCCAAATATCTGGTGCAGTGCTAATAGAAGTCCAGGAACCAAATGGAAAACTCGTCAAACAAGCCTGTATATGAAGTCCGTTTATTGCAGTAAAAACACACTAAGATTAAGTGCTTTCATCTTTCACATAGACTTCATCAGTATACAGGCTTGTTTGGTGTGTTTTCCATTTGGTTCCTGGTCTTATATTTTAAAACATGCACAATTACAGTTGTGAAGTTCTTGAACTTGAGTTGTAGGTGAGATATTGAAAATCTGATGTGAAAATATTAAGAAACATTTAAGTAATTGTTTTTTTTAATAATTAGAAATAATCTTTCAACATAAATTTTCAACATACTGTCACTGATTTCCCACCTCATTAACTTTGCAAACTGTTAAAACTGTTAGTGTGTGCAGTTCTGCCCAAAAACGTCAGTTCCTAAACCATTTGCAGAACAACATTTGTAGGCAGAGTTGTCCAAAGATTTTTGAATAGTTATTGAGGTGAGAACTGATGCACAGTATGTTGAACATTTGATGTCAAAATGTAAATAAACGATGAACTTGTAGGTGTTTTACCCATTTGTGTGCCCCCCATCAGCTGCCTGTCTGCACCATTTCACCTTAAGTGTTCCAGGTACTGCTTGCAGGGATGGGACTGGCACCAGTGGTGCATTGAGCCAAGGAGGTAGAGCCAAGCAGCCTGCAGCATCACATACCATGGTTGTGCATGTCTGATTTTTTTTTTTTTTTTTTTGTATACCCTTATTGGTGGAGCATCACCAGTAGCTCTGTCTCCCGTTAAATGCCATAGTTTACTGGTAACCTGCCCCATGATTATGGCACATCCCCATCATTGGCTGAAACACCCATCTTCTGGAGTTGGTAAACTGGCAGCACTACTCTTACCCACCCCCCGCTTTCCACCCCCTCCACTGCACAAGCCACTATTTAATCACAGGTCATCTGGGTCATAGTTAGGGCTCCATCCCTCTATACCATGGAGGTAGGAGCATAGGTGTTTATATTAACAGTGAAATTGTTAACTTTTGGCACCCCTTGTGTGCAGCTGTCTGCCTTGATTACCCACATCTAGAAAGTGCTCTCTTAATGTATATCTTCGGTGGCAGCATTATCCACATGATGACTTGGTGATGAACAGAGGCTGGAGCACTGCCTAAATAAATAAGTAGATAAAAACGTCTCTGTGAACTGATTGTCATCACTTTTTTCAGTTTACTGCTGTATCGTTAATTGTAAATTATTGAAATTATCATTTTTGTATAGATTCTACATTATTTTGACTGTGTCTTGTGTTTTTGCTTTCTTTCAGATAATGACCCTTCCTTCAACCATAAACAATAAACCAGCCTCAAAACAGATTTTTCTATTCACATATACAGTCAAAATGCAGCTGAGGTACTAACAGATAAGACAGCAAGCAGAACTGAGCAACAGCAAAAATGAATCCTGCCCAAGACCAGCCTCCTCCTACAGGAATGTTTAGCAATAACGATTATTTTTCCTGGAATGTGCGCTTCACTTTTATTGCCTGTGGATTTTTCTTTTATTTGTCAGTGTTTGTAGTTACCCATTTTCTTTCCCTTTATTTTTCAGCAACATATTTACTTTTAAATGCTAGGGAAAAGGTTTTTTGGATCCTGGCTGCTACTCGTGCTGTTTTTGGAGTACAGAGCTTAGGTGCAGGGCTGTATACTTTGCTTGTAGATCCAGTGCTTTCTGCGGACATAGCGACTGCACAGCAGGACTGGTCATGGTTTAACATTCTTATTGCAGCTGGGTTTTTCCTTTTTGAAAATGTAGCTCTTCATATATCGAATATGACTTTCAGAACATTTGACATACCTCTGGCTGTTCATCATTTCTTTGCATTTATGGGTTTTGCTTCTGTAGTGCTGTGCGACACAACTGGACATTATTTGGCAATGATTACACTCCTGATGGAAATGAGTACTCCATTTACTTGTATTTCGTGGATGCTTTTGAAGGTAGGTGTTAATCAATTACAAAGAATTTTAAATTTTAACTTTGGGATAATATGCGGTGTGTGCATGTGTGTGTATAATACATTTAGAATATATGTTTTTGCTATGCATGTAAACATGCTTGTATATGCATATTTGTACCTGTATATGTATGTGTGTGTATATATATATATATATATATATATATATATATATATATATATATACTCCGCTAATACAGTTCCTTCTACAACATAAGCTCCTCTCCAATACACAACATGGATTTAGACCATCACACAGCACTACCACTGCACTTCTCTCTTACACCAACATAATCAACCAGTACAGGAACAAAGGACTATTTGTATCCTCCATTTTCTTAGAGTTATCTAAGGCTTTTGACATGGTGAATCACAACATGCTTCTTCAAACCATATCAGAACTAAACATATGCCCATCTACTATACAATGGTTCACCAACTACTTATCAGGTAGTCAACAAGCAGTTATGTGGCAAGATAAACTATCCTCCTTACTGTCAGTCTCTGTAGGAGTTCCCCAGGGATCCATCTTAGGCCCACTATTGTTCTCCCTCTTCACCAACGACATCTCCTCAACCCTTCCCAAAGCCTCAGTAGTGCAGTATGCTGATGATACCACAATTATATGTGCCGCCCTCACGATAAACGAACTACACTCCCTTACCCAGACTAACTTCTCCCAAGCTGAAACCTGGTTTGCCAACATCAAACTTATACTCAGTCCAAATAAAAAACTGATCCTCTTTAAACCTGGCAGACCCCATCCTTTAAATGAAAACTTTAACTTAATAGCCGAAGGTGATATCCAAATAAAACCTACATTACACACAAAACTACTTGGTGTTGAAATCGACAACCAGCTAAAATTCAACATCCATATAGCCCAGACTATCAAGAAAGTCAACAAAAAGCTAGGACTTCTCTATAGAAACAAATAATTCATGACTAAACAAACCAAAGCTACTATCACTAGAACCCACCTCTTGTCTATACTGCTCTATACCTCCCCCACACTAACCAACCTGAACCAAAAAGAACTAAATACAATGGAATCCTTTTGTAACAAGATTGCCAAGTTTGCCACAGAATCCACACATATAGGTCCCATCACTGTTTATCCTTAAAGCAACTCAAATGGCTTGAACTGCCACATGCACTACTATTCAATCAAATCTCAACAGCACAGAAACTCTTTTACCAACCAGATTTAACCCCGGCACTCCAACATCTAATTCAGCCATATCCAGCTCCAGAGAGCTAAGATCCAGTAACCAGAACCTAATAAAGGTTATTAGATACAAAAATGAAGCAGGTAAATCTCTGTTTGCCTGTACAATTGCCCAAACTTGGGATCCTCTACCAGGCCACATAACTTCTACTACCTCAACTAAAATATTCAAACACAACCTTAAAAACCACTATACTAACAATTGGCTCTGCTCATGCTACTCCCCTGGGTAAGCCACACTAATAATCTGCTAACTTCTCTGTCAAAACTAGCAACTACCATCCTCTACAGGAATAAACATTTAAATCTCTATAAACTTCACTGTATTAGTTAACATTCTCAACTTTTTTAAAGCAACAACAATCCCTATGCTAGCTGTATCTTACTTACATGGACAACTGTAATTGCTGTCTGAACAAAAAATATTGACTTTACCTATTCCTTTGTGTCATGACTTTATACTTACTTGATATTTTCATAAGATTGTTGTATAAATGAAACTGTTATGTGTAACATAGACCCTGCATTGTACTTCTTCCTAGAACTATTTTGGAAATTATACTTTGAGCTTTTTTGCTTTACCTGTTTTGTAAATGATACTTGGAGCTTTTCTCCCCGGGCCTCCACTGAAAATGGACCTGTGTCCAGTCGGACTATTCCGATAAACAAATGTCAAATAAATAAAATAAAAAATATATGTGTGTGTGTGTGTGTGTGTGTGTGTGTGTGTGTATTTATGTAAGTGTTTTAGATGTTTCAGGCAGTAGACAACAAAGTTATTACGTGAATTGTAATTTTATTCAAAAAAGCATAAAAAACTTGCAGACTTTGCCAGGACAGGAACCTGAAGGTGTTCACTGGTAGAAAGTAAAACTTCAACTGAGTAGAGTAGTTTATGTCACGAAAAGCAGTAGTTCAGTTTATTAACCATGCCCATGAAAACTACCCAACGGAGGTGCTATCGCACAGAGAGCTTACAGTCCCAATATATCTTTGTGAAATGCGGTGAAATGGAAACAGTTTTTTAAGTCTTTACTCACCCGGGCTTGCTCTGGCAAAATACAAAGTTCTTTAAGCAGTGCTTTCTGGGCAAGTAAATCAGAAGTCTTTAGCAAACGAGCAAAATTTCTTAAAAAGTATTTTGTTAAACAAACAAAATCAGAAGTCTCTAGAATGCAAATAAAGTCTGTTAAAACAATACATTGTTGGGTGAATAAATCCCAAAGTCTCTGGCATAGAAATCCTTTTCATTCAAACAACTCTGGATGCTAACCACCAGGACTTCCACAGACAGTACCAAAATCCAAAACCAAGACTCCCATTTCAGAGCCGACTGCTTCGGCTTTGGTGCATGTCTCCTTTTTAAAAAAACTCCAGACTTCTGTGGACTTTTAAACAAGTGACTTCTGCCATATTCTGAATTCACCCTATTTATAAAGATGCCAGTGTCTTGCTCCCTGTCATTACCTGCTTACATGTAATAGTGTTAAGCGGACAAGTCCTATTCCCTGCTTGAATGTATTTGTCACACTGTAATCCAATGTCCCTTCTTTCACATACTCCACTTTTGTTTTGAATTTATCACTGGCTTACCAAATGGCCCTACCTATGCCATTCATGTCTGCAGGAAGATCTGTGAGCCATAGACAGACTATCCACATTCTGATGATGATGGAAATGAAATCTGAATGGTAGGAATGCTGCAGCCCTGCTTCATGTATTTCTGTTACATATTCTTTGCTACGTAATTTGTGCCATTTCCATGTACTCCCACACAGTGATGCCTTAGTAGTCTCATCTTTTATTGGACACCAGCATAATGCTCTATTGCATTCTTAAAAGGGTTTCCTCTTTCTCCCAGGTTTCTTTTACTATGTCCAGCAGCCCTCTAAGGTGCCAAACACAATAATTTACTGGGAAAGAGTACCACTTTCATGGAGAATATCAAATAGTGCCATAGCTGGTCTCAGTTTTTCCTGTCTTTCTTTATTACTTTTTTGTAGGCTTTAGGGTCGTGCTGACCATTCCACCAAACCTTTTTTCTGATCTTGGTAAATGTGAGTTGTTAGCTGTTTCACTTTGGAGCTTCAGTAGTAATGCCACACATTCTTGGACATAAAAGGTTAACTTGATGCATTAAAATCTTTGGTCAGCTTCCCCAGGAGAATAACAGTACTTGTCTGATGGAAGTAGCTTCAGGAAGCCTAGTAATGTAGTCTAAGATTACCAAAATATACTGTTGTCCATTGCTGAAACTAATCAATGGTCTCTCAAAGTCCATTGCCATTCTTTCAAATGACACCACAGTCATTGGCATTAGAATTGAGATTTTTATATCCTTGGTTTGTGTCTGTGTTGTGACATTCAAGCAGCTGACACAGTAGTTCTCAATCTCTTTCATTAAACCTGGTCAGTAGACCTTGGCTAGGGCATTTACTTTAGTCTTGTTTATAATGCCCCCCCCCCCCCCCGTACATGGCTGGTTACAGTTATTGTGCTAAATGATTTGAGTTTTATCAACTGTCATCTAATCTGTTCAGTCTTTTTTGCTACCCTGTATAGTAGGGCACGTGTATCTATATGTGCAGACTGATAGGGGTCCAAAATGGAATCGCCCACCACTGCCCTGGGTACTTTCTCTGTGGCTTGGCTCAGTGTCTCATCCTCTCACTAGTCCTTCCTAAAGTTCAAATGACCTACTAGAATCTTTTTCACTTTTTTTATATCCTGAGAGATAGAAGGGTCTACCCCCTCCTCCATTAAGGCAGGTGAGGGGTTCTACATATCCCACTCTCTGAGGAATTAACTCCAGTGCACCAAAGGACTCTCACTGTTTTCCCTTTTGCTTCACTCTTTGAGGGGCTTTTCTTTCTGTGATCCTTTAATGTAATTGTACCTCAGCTGCATTTTTCTCTGGTTATTCTATTGTTTCCTAAAACTTCCTTCCATCCCTGTGTAATTACAACTGTCTCTGTCCCAGATGCTCACCTAGCTCCATCCACTGTAACTCCAGTTTTCATATAGCTACTGCCATTACTATTCTCTGGGTTGGTGAATGTACCGTGGTCCTTTAAACTGACAATGGTTTGATTCCAACTCTGTAACAGGAGCGGGATACATTCTCCTTCCAGTATTTATGCAGGTCCTTAAGGAAGGAGAAATCCTTCCATGTGATTATATTATAGATGAAATAGCACACCACAGCCACCAATTGTATGACTTTCACAAAGTGGATCTATACCTCCACCATTGTGACTGAGTAGTACTGTCTCACCTTCGCTCTCTTTCTCTTCCTCTTTTTGTCAGTCTGTGGATGCACACAAGCTCAATGGATTTCAGTGTGGGTGTAATCTTTTAACAAATATACTGGGTTTTTATGAATGTAATCATGTTGCCAGAATTCAGCAGACTCTGAATCTCCTCTGTCTGTTTTCACTACGAGACAGTTAATCAGTTTTGCAGTAGTATTAAGGAGTGTGGTTTCAACCAAACTGATTACCACTTGATCCCATTCCATGGCCTCTTCACCCACCCCACATCCTTAGTGGCTTGTATGTAAGTGTCTAACTTATTTCCCACTACTTTGCCAGTCTATTCCCACTTTATGTACTTCAAGCAGAGGACAGAAGACATGGTCCACTTTCATCTTGTTCGCAGTTTTATCTGCTGATTTATTTAGTAACTCATCAGACGTATTCTCCTAACCGTATTCTTTCTATGAAAGTCATAAAACGTTCTGTGTCTTGTCAGTCAGTTTAACAGTTGCTGGGAAAACTCTACTAAACCTGCCTATTACAGGTATTTCTAACATAGGTTCATAGTACTAAGCTAACTGCCCTTGCGAGCCATTTTAAGCCTAGCCAATTATCCCTTGTGAGACTCAAACCCTGCACCTTGTGTTTTAAGGCAAACACCTTAACCATTAAGCCACCCTCCCACATCACTTCCTTAAGTATGTAAACTGTACTTCTGGGTCTAATCAAAATATTTCAAGGTATTTCAGTTCTAGCAGTTGTGCTGCTACAATTCTAAATCTGGAAAAAGTCCATTCATGAGCATTATGTGGTTATATATATATATATATATATATATATATATATGTTTTATGTATGTATGTGTGTATATATATATATATATATATATATGTGTGTGTGTATGTATGTATATATATCTATATATATATATATATATATATCTATATATATCTATCTATATCTATCTATATATATATATATATATATATATATATATATATATATATATATATATATATATATATATATATATATAAAATGTATTTATTTATTTTACATTTGTTGACCGGGAAAGTCCAACTGGGTTTATGCCCATTTTCAGCGGAGGCCCAGGGAGAAAAACTCCATATATTCAGACATATGAGATTTACATAATATGAGTAAAATCTAGCATATCAGATGAAAAAAGAAACAGTATAATTATAGTAAAGACACAGTTCAACAGGAGAAAGTACCTATATGTCAGAGTATAATATCACAAGGAAGGCTCCATATATTCAGACAACCAAATTTCACATATAATCTAGCATTTCAGAGGGGAAAAAACAGCATATTTATAGTAAAGACACAATCTGACAGGTAATGACATATGTCAGAGTATAATAACAATATAAGGTCCAAGACATTTTCCTAGTAGTATTAATTTCTCACATAGAGAAAAGAGTAAACATCGTACTGCAATCATCTGCTAGTTAAAGGACATGAAATAGTAATGAAATACTGATAAGCTGTTGACAGCTAATAGTAGAGCTGGTAGCTAACACATTCTGGCTAGGCTTATAAATGCCTTCGGGCAGATAGCCTAGTTCCAACCTATAATCTAAGGGAGCGGCGAAAGCCAACACATTCTGGCTAGGCTTATAAATGCCTTCGGGCAGATAGCCTAGTACCCACCTATGAAACCTATAAGTGGTACAGGAGAAGGGGGGGGGTAGTTGGGGTATGGACAAGGACATAGCCAGTGAGATTTTAGGTGTGCTTTAAGAGCATTTTTGAAGAGACTGCTGGAAGGGAGGGTAGTTATGGCAGTGGGAAGTGAGTTCCAAATTTTGGATATGGAGTAGGAAAATAGTGCTTCCTCTGCAGAGTTGTTGGGTTTGGTGACTTGGAGTAGATTTTTCTTGCAGGAGCGAAGGGGTCTGGAGGATTGGTAGGGTTGGAGAAGTGTATAAAGTGAGGGAATTTTAAGACGGTGGTTTACAAGTTTATGAGCAAAGGTAAGTTGGTTAGGTGTAGGAGTTGAGGGAGCTCAAGCCAGTCTAGATTTCTATGGGAGACACAGTGGTGACTGAGGTGGGAGTCCCCTGATGCAAAATTTGCAATTTTATTGTAGCAGGCTTCGAGTTTCTTTTGGTCTGATTGTCAAAGATTTGTGAGTATGGGTGATGTATAGAGTAGGGTTGAGATTAGTTGGGAAGTTGCGGTAGAGATTCTGGTTGGTTTGGTTAGGTATTGTTGGTTTCCATACAAGGCACCCAGTTGTTTGTGGACTTTTTTTATTGTGAGTGATATGTGAGTGTCAAATTTGAGTTTGTTGTCAGTCTGTACACCAAGTAGCTTAGTGTGGGCTGTTGGTGAGATGGAAGTGTTGTCTTTGGCAAGTATGTTGAAATGGGGGACGTTCAGGGTAGATTTTGGTCTTATTTGGGTTGAGGAGGAGTTGAGCATTTAATAGCCAACTTTCAACAGAAGAGAAAGATGCTTGAGTGATCTGTTGTAGTTCTGTTAGAGCTGGAGCTGAGCAGATGAGAGTGGAGTCATCTGCATACTGTATGAGGGAGGCATGTTTGGTGGCGGTGTGCAGGTCATTGGTAAAAATGGAGAAAAGCAAGGGGCCAAGGTGGAGCCTTGGGGAACCCCGAGAGTAACAGGGAGGTGAGGGGATAGATTGTTGTGCCAGACAACTGACTGCTGGCGGCCGTGTAAATAGCTGTGGAACCAATTGATGGCAGGTATGGAAAAGGAGAGGTTGGAGAGTGCAGAGAGTAGAAGATCATGTGATACAATATCAAAAGCCTTTGATAGGTCAAGAAATACAGCAGAGGAGAAAAGGCCATTGTTTTTACGTTGGAGAATGGTGTTAGTGAAGGAGAGCAGAGCATTTGTGGTGCTATGGTGTGGTTTGAAACCATGCTGTGTGTAGGAGAGGAGATTATTGTCTAGGAGATAATTGGAGATCTGTGAGCTGATACATTTTTCAAGTATCGTGTAGAGAGGCGAGAGGATGGCAGTGGGGCAGTAGTTGGAGATGTCTGTTGAGGGGCCGCCTTTGTGTAGAGGTATGATGTGGGATATTTTCCATAAGGGTGGCACATAAGACTAAGATATGGAGTGGTTGATTAATATGGAGATGGGATAAACTAAAACATCAGCTGCTATTTTTAGGTATTTTGTGGGCAGGTTGTCAGCTGCTAGCCTTTTGAGTTTAAGTTTTGTCAGTAGTTTTTTTATGTTGGAGGTGGGTACTGTGGAAAGGAAGAAGGGAGGGAGGGGTGGAGTTGGTTTGGGTGTGGGGGGTGTTGATGTAGGGAAGTGTTTTTTAGTTAGGGATAGAACGGTCTCTGTAAAATGTTTGTTGAAAGTAAATGTTTGTTGAAAGAGTCAGCTATGCTACAGGTGGAGAGAGCATTTGTGGTTGGTGGGGGGGGTGTTTACCTTCACTGGGCAGAGGATAGAGTTAATTGTGGACCAGAATTGCTTTGGGTTATTTTGAGAGGAGTTTAGGGATGTCTGATAGAAAAGGGCTTTGTCTGCTTTTACTTGCTTTTTGACTTTGTTACGTAGTTCAAGGAATAGTTGCCTATCTGAGGGGTTTTTGGTTGTGCGCCATTGTTCCCATATTTTATCCCTGGATTTCATAAGGTCTTTGGTGGTTTTTTGTAGCCAGGGGGATTTTTTAGTTTGGATTTTGATGCATCTTTGGGGGGCATGGACGTTAAGGATGTTGACGAAAATGCTGTTGAAGTAGTGGACTGCTTCATCTAGGTTGAGGTATTTTAAGGGTGACCAGTTTATTTTTTGTAGGGAGGTGGTGAAGGAGCTGGAGTTGAATTTAGCTTTGCAGCGAATGTGTCAGCGGACAATGCATTTGCTGCTATTTATGTGGTGGTTTAGTAGGAAGGTTGGGGAGTGGTCACTTAGGGAGGCAGGTAAGAGTGAGAATCTTTGTTGACTAGGGCCCAATCAAGAATGGTGTGATTATTGAGGTTTTTATTTATCCTGGTTGGGGATTGTATAAGCCATGAGAAGCCATGGAGATCTAGGTGAAGTGCTGGGAGTTTATTATTGCAGGATAGCCAGTTGATGTTAAAGTCACCGAGTATGATGGTTTCTTGGGGTAGGGAGAGATTGGCCCAGTTTAATAGGTTTTCAAGGGGGGGGTATATTTTGGCCTGGAGGGAAGTAGCAGCCTATTAAGTTGATTGCTTTCTTCGGATTTAATTTTAGGGTAGCATAGAGGATTTCTTCCTTGTCAAGCTGGGGAGCTGACTGGGTGAGAATTTGGATATTGAGGTGATGTTTATGCATCAGTGCCACTCCTCATCCTTTTCTGGGTATTCTGTCCTTGTGGAGGATGTTATTATCCAGGTGGGAGTATTTCTTCACTTTTTATGTGATGTTTAAGCCAAGATTCGTTTAGGATAAGGACATCAGGGGAATACAGGTGTATGTATGCCTGGAGGTCTTGGATTTTGTTACAGATGCTTCTGATGTTGAGACATAATGAGGAGGTATGTTGGCTTTTTATTAAGTGTGATTTGGGTGATAGCGTAGCTATTTGGAGGGGGGCTTGTGGAGAGGTTGGAGAAACTGGGGCCAGGGTTAGGGTGCATGTCTCCACTGAGAGTAAGTTTAGAGAGAATGCGGAGGATATGTTTTATATATGCAGTGAAATGCTTGTGGTATTTTAAGAATAATTTGCATTCAGATGAGGTGAGGGCTTGGTAATTAGGTAAGTGTGGTGGAAGGAGGCATTTTGGGGTTGGAGTAGTGATATTGTGTGGTGGGAATTTGAGAGGGGTAGTTGACAGAATGCAGTGGAAGTGGTTGGGAGAACTGACTGAAATGTCTTCATAAGATGTAGTAAATGCTAGAATAGTGCAGCAAAAGATTATAATTGTAGTAGTAACATGACTGTGTTGGGATTAGGATGTATGATAAGTAGGAAGGAGGAGTAGAGGGGTGGAGATTATGGGAGGTATGAGTTGATTGGTTGTATATTAGTGGGAGCGGTCTTTTGCTAGATTAAATTTGAGTACAGCTGGGGTGGGAGGGATTTGGGGTAGGGAGGAGGAGCGGAGTGAGCAGAGTGAACAGAGTGGGCTAAAACCTTTGGCAAGGATTGCAGGGTAAGTGATAAATATAGTCTGTTTGGGCTATACTTGATTTCTGTAGCCAAATTCAAACGTTTCCACTGGGAATGACTGTAATGCAAATTATTAGGCAGTGGGCATAAAGGTGGGGTTGGCTAAAGAGGGTTTCAGGTGGGGACAGCGTTGGTCTGATTGAGTGTGTGCTACCCTACATATAAGGAAAGTTGAACACATACACTGTTCTTTGCAGTGTAATGTTAATGGGAGTAAGTCAGCAGAAACCCTAGATTACCCAAGTAGAAATTAAGATTTAAAAGTCCTGCAAGGAAAATGCAGGGTGGGGATGCAGGTCCTAGAGTTCAAGTCTCAGATTGGTATTGTACAAAGTGTCAGGAATACAAAGATATTTAAATGTAAACCTACACAGGGTGCTTGTAAGACACCACACCAAAAGATAAACTTTTAAAGTATCCTGTTTAACTGAGAGGCAGCTTGCAGATAGGTACAGAGAACAGGAATCAGCACACTGTTGCAGTATAACTCAAAGTAGCTGGTAGGTAGAGTAAAGTTAGAGACATACACACATCTAGGACACCACAGTAGTTAAATCCAGCAGTGAAGATTTTAGATTTAAAGATGGCTGCAAGCTATCACGTATACATACATGTGTGTGTGTGTGTATGTGTGTGTGGGTGTGTGTGTATATATATATATATATACATATATATGTGTGTGTGTGTGTGTGTGTGTGTATATATATATATATATATATATATATATATATATATATATATATATATATACACACACACACACACATATATATAAATACAGATGTATACATGCACGTATATATATATATATATATATATATATATACACATGCACATATATATATATATATATATATATATATATTTATATACACACACACACATTATATACATGCACGTATATATATATATATATATATATATATATATATATATATATATATACATATCTATATGTATCTATATATATATCTATATATATATATATATATATATATATATATATATATATATATATATATATATAGCTTGCAGTTTTATTTAGTAGGGGACAAATACTGTTTTCCACATAGTAATAATGAATATTCAGTAATGAATTCAGGGCTGTGTTACAATTTTCTGAGTTGCCCATACCTTACTTGGATAGAGGGAGGTTTCTCTGTTCACCTGAGAGACAGGGAGCTTTAAGCAGCCATCTGTCCCTGGAGGAGTGGTTCCAGCCCAGATGTTAGTAGTTTATAGGCCATTTTGGGCTAATTTCTATCTCTTTCATTTCCCTGCTGTAAAAACTACGTTTGCATGGTTTTGCATGTCTGGGCAGCGCCGGTTAGCTAGGGCTAAATTTATTCCAGCTCCACCAAGTCTCCTCTTCAGTTTTCCTCTTGAAAGTAGTCTGACTGTCAACCTAAGCACTTAAAAAACATCCTACAGTCCAGCACTTGCTCAGACCTAATTGCAAGCACTAATATACCCCAACACTTGATTGCCCAGCAGGGCAAGGTTCATTATTCACCCCTCACCAACCAAGCGACTAAGCAGCTCATCCTACTATTCAGGCATGACCAAAGGTCAATTTCAGGTATACTCTCCAGTCCAGCTGGTGAACCTGGGTATCCTGAGGCAATGTTATAACTGCCTCATGTACACAGACAACCCTCTCCTCCTACCACAAAACATTAACATATGCGAGAGATGCAATTATATAGCTAAATTGGAGGCTAAGCTCTCTCCACCCAAGACTGGAACAGGCAGTCATGAGGAGAAGGTTAACACTTGCACCACACCTCCAGCCTCACATAGACATACTAAACCAGCACTGGTAAAAAATACACATAAATGCACAAAATCATACTCGGAGGCTCTAAATAAAAACCTGCAAAAGCATCAGAGACCTCCAAAGCAGGCACCCAAAAAGCCTGCACCTCCCGTCACAAACCAGACAACACATAAAACACAAAATCAGTGCCGCACAATCACAGCCCTTAAGGCAAAATAACATACCTAACACACTAGTAATAGGCAACTCTGTAGTCAGGCACACTGACGTCCCACTCACTAGGCTGGACAAGGAGAAAGGTTACTGTTAGCTGCCTGTCGGGAGCCAGAATCCGCCACATAACACAAGCACTCAGGTCACTCCAGAACAAGTACAAATATGACTCTGTCGTTGTTCATGTTGGTGTGAATGACCTGAGACGTACCTCCCTGGACTACATGAGAAGAGACATGGAAGAGCTCTCTGATCATGTAGCCCAGGCAGGTATGACCCTGAGTAGCATCCTGCCCTCACCAAGAATGATACCGCAGTATAAAGAAAAAATGATCAATTTCAACAATTGGCTAAGCTTCTGGTGTCATTCAAAGGGGATCCAGTGTCTGTCAGCCTGGGATGACATGCTCGACAATCCTCGTTGCTTCACAAGAGACTGCTTGCACCTGTCACCCCCAGGCTTTCAAATACTGGCCAAGGCTGTTGCTGCCCCCCATAGTGCCTTTTTTAGGCAAGGCTCAAAAGTCAAACCCACCTCCGTAAACAGCACAAATAAAAATATTAGGGTTATGCTACTCAACGCCAGGAGTTTAAATCTCAAAATGCATGTGCTCAAAGCACTCCTCATTATGGAGAACATCAACATATGTGCAGTAACTGAAACCTGGTTCAAGGCTCCACAGAGCACCCCAGCATTACCGGGCTACAACTCATACCACACATTTCGGCCACAGAACATGGACCGAAACACGGGGCTGTATCCATATCCATCAAGGATACCTACACCTCCAGGTTAGTGGCGCAGCATGATACCTCCGAGATCATCCATGTGCAACTAACATCAGGCATATCTGCAATGCCAGTTGTGGCCTGCTGCAGATCACCATCCATGACCCAGGACCACCACACTGCCTTTCTGGACACACTGGAAAACATGAAGGTCCTACCGAACACCCTGATATTGGGCGATTTCAATTAAAAAAACTACTCTAGTACAAACTCCCAGGTCCAGCGCTTCCTGGAATTTATCAACTCAAATGCCTTAGATCAGCTGGTAAACTCCCCTACCAGAGGTGAAAGGATATTGGACCTGGTCATCACCAACATGGGCGACAGGTGTTCCATACCGGAGGTCAACCCGTCACTGGTTAGATCAGACCGTAAACTAATCACTCTGGATGTCCACACCATACCACCACCTCCAACCAAGGAAACCACAGTGAAAAACTTTTCTATACCAGACTTCACCGTACTTAAAACAGAGGTGGTAAGTTTCACAGCCCCCCACGCTAAAGGACAACAGTGTCCAAGATGCATGAACCTTTATAAATGCACTGTATAAGCACCTACAAGGATGCATGCACCGTGCCATCCCTAGCAAAACCAAGAAACCCGTCTGGTGGATCCCTGCCATAAACAGGCTATACGATAGAAGGAGGACACTAGTTCAGAAAAAAAGCAAAGCCCAAGAAGGAAAGACATCCCTGATCAGTATCAGTAAGAAACTAAGGTCCCTCATAAAATCCTCCAAGGCTAACTTCGAAAGAAAAATAGCCAAGGATTTGAAAAATAACCACAAAGCCTTCTTTAGCTATGTCAAGAATCTAAGTGGCAACTCGCAGGTGTGCTCTGAGCTAGTGCATAATAGCACAAAATATACTGAACCCACTGATATTGCCAACATCCTGGCAGATAGATTCAGTGCAAACTTCACCCCGCTCTCACCCCCAAAAGGGCCCACAACAATACCGGAAAAGTGTATTGTCCCAGAAATCACAGACGCACAGGTGAAAACAGCCTTTTCAAAAGCTAAAAGCATAGCGTCAGTGGGGCCAGATGGTGTCCCAGGCTGCGTCTTGCACGAACTACAGAGCGAACTAACCCCCCACCTAAACACACAGTTCAGCCTCAGCCTCTCCACAGGCTACGTGCCCATAGAATGGCGCCAGCAACGGTTATTCCACTCCACAAAGGAGGGGCCACAATTGACCCTGGTAACTATCGCCCCATAAGCCTGACTAGCCTGGTCTGCAAGGCTATGGAGTGCATCGTCATGGAACTCAATTAACAAAGACATTGGGAACCTCCAAACATTTGACCCGACCCAGATCGGCTTTGTTAAGAGCAGATCATGCCTACTAAACCTGATTGACTTCTTCGAGACGGTCACCAAGGCCATAGATGAGGGGAAGGTAGTTCACACAGCCTACTGCGCCAACGCTTTTGACACCATTCCCCACTCAGGAATTGTAGAAAAACTAACCAGCCTGAACATAAACCCCTACGTCACAAGATGGGTTGCCAACTGGCTTACAGACTGAACTCACACGGTAAGAATAGCGGGCTCCAAGTCCAACTCTAAACCAGTCACAAGTGGTGTCCCACAAGGCTCAGTCCTGGGACCCCTACTGTTCAGCATATAATTCTCAGAAGTACAGGCAAACACAAGAGGACTATGACTAACCAAGTTCGGCCCGGGATAAAACCTTTTCAAAACTGGGAAACCCCTTTAACTGCCCAC